>NW_024424675.1:5640400-5701612 GCF_017311325.1 Ursus maritimus
CGAATATGGTTATGGAGAAGAGTGATTCATTCAGAGGAAGCAAAGCATAAAAGCATCTCTTATGCCATTTTTAAGCATGCACCAGAATGCTCTGGAAGCAGGTGGCTCGGCCCAGGGGTCCTGATGTGGTGGGTCTTGCATAAAGAATGTGTTTTTCTAATGTGCTCCCATGTCTTGCTGACACTGCTGGCCTGATGGCCACATGGTGAGAGCCACTGAGATAGCAGGACCTCAGATAAGGAAGGGCTGGCACTGGAACCAGCTGGAACACTGGGAAACTGAACGCCTTCCCCACTGCTTCATGAGTTTAAAACCCAGGGCATGCGGTTGATGGCAGGTTCCCGGGAACACTACCCTTGCTGTCCACGCACCACCCACGGTCCCAGTGCACTGCTGCTTCTCCACGGTGATGGATTTGTTTGATTTAATTTCCAGTCCAAGGTGAACTAATACTTTTGTAAAATACAAAGTCACAGGCACAGATGTTGCAGCAATGTTTAAGTGCCTGAAAGTTTCCACATGCTCATCTTGTCACCAACTGGTACCAAAGAGCTCATGGCCTGGCACCAGCCCCTGGGCCACCTTGAGCAGTCCCACCCAATAGCCTCCATGTCCCCAAGAAGTCTTCACATGTCCACCCTGAACATAGCCCAGCACCTGGCACTAGCCGGGTGCCAGGGAGGTGCCGAGTGGACGTTTTCTCTGGGGCTGCTCTCTGAAAGGAAGTGTAAACCTGATGGAAAAGGACAAAGGAAAGTTGCAGCCTCGTGTCCATTCACATAAAGGCAGGGTTGGAGGGCAGGGCAGGCCCCACCCCTCTATTCCCAAGCCCAGACCTTGGGGCATCGTCCCCCATGGCTAGCAGAGATGCTTCTGGAGGCAGCAGCAGGCACTGGAGTTCAAGAGAGGAGAGCCTGACAAGACCCTCTGAGAGGAGCTAAGCCACATCTCCAACACCACATCCCCAAGCTGTGCCTTCATCCCAGAGCAGGGGCCTGCCTGCCTGGCCAGGAGCTGCGACCCCCAAAGGCCCCCAAATCTGCCTGGAACCCGGGAATGTTCCTTTTCTGGACTTCACCCACCTGTTCCCTCCCTGGCCACCTTGGGGCACTCACCGGTCCCTCACCTTCAGGGACGTCTGAGTATCTTTGGCAATGACAGGTGAGCCACAGGCCCCGGGAAAAGCACAGGAGCCAAGACTGCGGTGGAGACATCACAAGAAGCCAAGCTGAGCACCTTCCAGGGAGACCCCTGAAGCCATTTACCCCTCACTGATCATGGCTCCGAGGGGCAAGGCTGTGTCTGGAAGCTGGAACCATGGGGAATGCACTGAGCAGGAAGAAACAGAAAGCAGAGTCAGCTGAGGCCAGCAGAAGGATGATTACTGCTCCCGGGAAGGAAGGGAGCCTTGTCTATTTTGCTTTGATTTTCACTGAATCTATGTCCAAACAATAAATCGCTTCCTGACTTTAATTGGCCTGGACAACACTGTGATTTTCACTTGGGCCTTTACCTGGCACTCAACATTTCTCCAGTATTCTCTGAGTCCCAACTTAAATGCTAAGCATGGAGGGGTTATAAAACAAAATAGGTCCCACTCTCAAGGCACTTAGGGTTGTAACAATTAGCTACGTCTGCGTAACAAACAGCCCCAAGCTCAGTGGTTTACAAACAACAACGATTTGGCTTTAAAATACTCATGATGCTATGGGTGAGGAATTCAGACAGGACTCTGTGGGGGCAGCTCATCCCTGCTCCATGTGGTGTTGGCTAGAGCAGCTGGCCTGGAGCTGGTCAGGCTCACCTGTGTCTGAGGCCTTAGCTGGAATAGCTCATCTCTGGGCCTGGCTTCTCCTCTCTATGGGCTCTCTTTTGACATTGTCTCATCCTCCAGGGCCTTTCTCTCCAGCTAGATACTGTAGACTTCTTCCCATGTGGCTGGATTCCAAGACAGCAGAAGCAGAAATTAAGAAAAAATGACTGAGGCTGGGTCCCATTTCCAGATGTTCTGCTTTGCTTGGTGTGGAGTGCAGCCCGGGCATCGGGCATTTCAGTCTCTCCAGGTGCTTCTGTGCTGAGCAGCCAAGGCTGAGGACCCTGTCTCTGGCCCCTCATACTTCAAGTGTGGGAGTTTATTGGAAATGCGGAATTTCAAGCCCCTTACAGCAGGGGAGTGCTTTGGTGTGAGTTGAACCAGGACTCTTGCTAAATGTGGCAAATTCAGCCAGAAGGAGCCACGCTGGAGCTGTGGTTTGCATGCTTCTCTTTACCACAGGTGTTCTGGACGAGGTGCCTCCAGGTGACCCTGCGGAAAGGTGTTCCTGATATAACAGTGGGCCATAGGGAGAAATAAAAATGGGAAGAAACAAGCCCATTCATTGGAACTTCAGGGAGATGAGAGGACAGAGAAAGGCAGACCATTTGTGCTGGGAGCAGGTAACGCAGGCGGCAAAGAGACTTGGGGTGCTTCTAGCTGCCTATTGGTGTCAGATCGCCTTTGTTTCTGAGAAGCAGACACGGTGTGCTCCAAAGTCCTGGTCCTCTACTTCTGCCCGAGGCAGAACTCCAGGGCACCCCCTGGAGTTTAAACTTGGTGGTGCAGCATTAATGTCCCGAGGTCCAGCTCTGGTGGCACTTGGCTCTTGAAGCCAACTCTGACAAGGGGGCCTCTCAGGAGTGCCCCCACCCAACTTCCAACAAATCTGGTCGGTGCCTCTAGAACTACACTGTCCAGTATGAATGCCATGGGCCACATGTGACTGCCGAGAACCTGAAATGTGGCAAGTCCCAGTTGAGATGTGCTGGTAAGGGTGAAATGCACACCAAATTTCAATGACTTTGTGCAAAAAAAGAAAGAATAAAATAGCTCATTAAAAATCTTTACATAGATTACATGTTCAGATGATAATATTTTGGATGTATTGGGTTTAATAAAATTGAAATTGATTTCACCTGCTTTTCTCTACTGTTTTTAATGTGGCTAGTAGAATACTTCGAATCTCTTGCATGGTTCACTTTATTCTTGCTGGACTGCACTGGTCTAACTGGTTATTCTCCCAGAAACCCCCTGTACTAGTTGTAACCTAAGGCCAATTATTTAACTTCTCAGAAACTCAATTTCCTTCTCTATAAAATGCAGACAGTGTGATTCCTATTTTTAAGGGTGAGAAAGGAAGATCATGCACCTAGCATATTATCAGAGCTCTGTAAGTATCACATTAGTTGCATTATGTAGAGAATTAACAGTTACAATGACCTTGGTGGTCTCAAGGGTTGCATTCACTCACAACACCTAGAGTCTCACACCGTACATGACACGTGGCTGGTAGGTGCTCCATGCTCAGTGTATACAATGGGAGAGAAGGACATGAGTCACAGACTAGAGGTTGACTGACTCATTGGCAAGAGCCCTGGTTCTGGTAGGTGCTCCATCAGGGCAGACTTTTCTTCCCCTCCTCCCTGGTGGTCTAGGTCTGAGTCTACTCCACTCTGGCATCCACCTGTCGGACTGGAGCACCTGCATCCTTCAGCATCCCCCAAACCTTTTCTCCCAACCTCCTACAAATGCTCCTGGAGAAGTGCTACCCAGATGGAGTCCTGCAGGAAGCTGTCTTCCCCCAGAAGCCAGGGATCATTCCTTCTGCTTCCATTATTGTCCAAGGTGAACAACCAAAAGATGATTTTCTCCAGCTATTTCTGGGGCCTTTTCAGAAACAACCTTATCTCCAAATATGAACATCTAAACCAGCAGCAAATCATTCTGGATAAATGTTAGTTTGGTTACTGGGAAAGAAAAGCCCAGGGTTTGTCTACAGAAAATAAAAAACTAATGTTCTGAAACTTGAGTAGATGTAGCAGAGATGGGCACAAGCTGTGGAAGCCAGTGTCAGGCCCTTTGGTATCGCCAAAGCCCAGTGCCTTGGGGGTAATCCTGAACTTACCCTGGGAACGTGGCTGGGATCTGATTGAGTTGGACTTGAGTTAGCAACATGGCACTGATGCCCAACTAGGTCTTCTCCCACCTGACGAAAGTCAATGGGATTCTAGGTCGGATCGTGTCCATGCATGGCCCAGTCCACTCTGAGGTCTCTACAGCCACACTTTCTGGGACAAGTAGACCCTGCAACCCTTTTTATGGAAGTCAGCTTCCTGGCAGAGAACAGGAGTCAGAGACTGTAAAAGTTTGTAGACATAGCAATCAGAAAGGAGGCACATCCCCTTAAGGCCAATTGCTGCCCAACCAGAGACTGAGCGAGGATCCAGAACCACAACATTTCGGGGTCATCAGGGGCCATAGCAACCATTAGCTTGATTACCTACTCTACCGTGAGAGAACTGGAGCCCATGGATGGGGAGAAACATTCCCAAAGGTGACCTGACAGGGCTGGAGCCCACCCCAGGTCTCCCGACTCCCAGACCAGTGCCCTAATGGGTTTCTTGCAAGAGAAACATCCTTGGCCCCAGCTTCTGTTTGTCGACATACAGATGACGATAAACAGAGCCCCCAAATACCTCTCACACCGCCTATAATACATAGTTAAAAACTCACTGATCTGAGTAATTATGGTTCTTGGTCAGCCTGCAAATATCTCAAAGGAAGTATTAATTCTCAGTGATTCATATTTTTAGGCAGTGCCTTCCTGGAAACTGAGAGCCCGACACCCACGGGAGTGTGGTGTGGAGGGAGATGGAGGAAGAGTCATCATGGGCATGGGGCGCCATCAGAGTAGGGGGAAAAGAATTGAGGGGAGCCCTTTGGAAGCCAGAGGACCAACAGTTGAGTCACTAAGTTGGAAGAGGGAAAGTGGCTTCCTAAATCATGGATAAAATAATTGGCTCCAATTCTGTGTTCCTCCCTGTATCCACAACCCTGGTCTTACAACTTCGCAGTGCCCACTAAGGCAGAGGAGACTTCCTGCCCCTGATTTGGTCTCAGTCACAGCCTTGCTTTGGCCAATGGGATATGGGCAGAAGTGACAGTGTGTCTGTCCCCAGCCTCTTTTACGTCTGCCATCACTGTGAGCACAGCACCCTCCCAGCGATGGCTGCTGTTCCCCAGCCTGGCATGCAGAATGAACCCAGGTGGAGCAGAACCTGAGCCACGCTGGTAGCATAGCTCGTAATGCAGCGTGGAGCAAAGCTGGCCTCCAGCCGACCCAAACAGCACAGGGCTGATGCTGGTCAGAGCCTAGTGTGCCTCACCTTCCAGAGCGATGGTGACATTTGGGAGAGGGAAGGCAGCCAATAGATGAGCGATCCAGACAGGAGGAAGGCCATGAACAAAGCCATGTGGGTGGGAAAGGATAATAAAGATTTAAGAATGAAGAGCTCAGAGCATCGGGAGCAGCACTGTCTAAAACACTTTCTTCGAGAACAGAAATGCCCTGTATCTGTGCCAACCAATGTGAGAGCCACTAGCCACATGGGGCCATTGAGCGCTTGAAAGGCAGCTAGTGCTGCAGAGGAACTGAATTTTTTATTTGATTAATTTTAAATAATTGCTATTTAAAGAGGCACATGTGGCTACCGCCCAGACAGCACAAATCTGATGGTCGGGTACAGATAGGGCTCAAGTAGGGCGAGGCTGGAAATCCATTTTGCTCAGTAGAGTATCTGAGCTCAAGGGGCCCAGCAAGTCCATCAGCACTCACTACGGCCAGGCCCTGCATGCAGCACTCATCCCAGATGACCTCACTGAATCTTCCCAGCATCCTCATATGGTAGTACATATTATTGACCCATGTTACAGATGAGGAGACTGAGGCACAGGGATGGGAAGTGCTATGCAAGGTCCCTTGAGGAACAGAGCTGGGCTAGAAGCAAGAAAGACCCCAGTGCTTTTGCATTCACTGCCTCCCCATATCTACACTGGTGCAGACAGCTGTGTCGAAAGGCTGCATAGTCCCTTTCTGAGGGTTTTCCTCTCCAGTGCCTGCCTCCCCACCACCCCCAAAAAGAGCAACGTCTGAGAAAGGGCTCACAGGCCAGAAGTTGTTTTTGTTGTTGTTGCTTGTTATTGTTTGCAGAGAGGTGAGGCAGTCAGCTTGTGGAACAGAACTGGCAGTGCTGAGGGGGAAGAACGTCAACCCAATGGTGCCTTACTGAGTTGGTCACTGCCGTGAGCAACCAGGTACCTCTGACTCGTCCAGCTGAAACGTGGAGGAGGGGAGCATCCTCGGCACCAGGAGAGCTGAGTGGCTCCTAGTGTCCCTCGTGGGGGAAGATGCCAGCAGAACACCCCTGACCTGAGCTCACTGTCACCCCAACAGGGGGAACAAGAAAGTGGCTGACACATACTCTGTGATTCCACTTACATGAAATGTCCAGAACAGGCAGACTCGTACAGTCTGAGAGCAGATTAGTGTTTACCAGGCATTGGGGGAGGGAGTGAGCGCTAATGGGTGCAGGATCCTCCATGGGCTGAGGGCAATGTTCTGGAACTAGACAGTGGTGATGGTTGGTGGTGAATTTCATGCTTTGTGAATCTTACCTTGATTTTTTTTTAAGTGGGCTGACAGAAGAAAAAAGTGTGACCCATGGCCCAGGCTCTGCCCTCATCTGAGGGCCCTACCCTGGGGCAGGCCCTATTTGCTACCCCAGCTACAATACACCCCCACTCAGCCCTGCTTTCCATCTTCCACTTGGTCTGGCCCAGCTCTGCTCTGCCCGAAGGGGCCCAGCATCACCAATCAGCTACGTCACTTTCAGGCTGGCCCCCTACAAAGGGCTGCATCTAGGAAAGGGGACAGAGGGGGCGGGGGGAGGGCAGAGCTGGGACAAAGGAGAATCATACGACAAGCCATAGAGAAGCTCTCTAACTGCCAGGATCTGGCCCCTCCATCCTGAAAGAAATTGCATGCACCAAAATACTTATATTTAGACAGGAAAAGATTTCACAGGATTTGACAAGGTCATATGATGTCATTTCACTGAAGCGGTTCCAGAGATGACAAAATAAAAGCGTCCAGGGTGGTTGGCGTCTCCCTGGAGATGTTGGGGAACTTAACATTTGCAATGGGAAGAGAGGGGGCTGGGAGGTGTGACTCCAGACACCAGGCTCTGCCTGCATGGGGTGGCTTTGGTGACCTTGTCCCCTAGTTTGTCTCATCGTCTTAACAAACAGAGTCCATGTGTCACGTCTAAATATAGCCAGGAGGCTATTACATAGAATTATTCAAAAGGAATGCAGAAAGCTGCTGCTCATCACAGTTGAGCCTGGCTTGATTTCACAATCAAATGAAGAGCCGTTTCCATGTCCATGAGTCCTGGACTGACTACTGGTGCCAGCAGCTCTGGGAGAGAGGCAACAAGCTCACCCCACACTCAATTTTCCACAGCAGTCTTCCCATAGATCTTTCTGGTAAAAAAAAAAAAAAAAAAAAAGGCGAAGCCAGCGCATAAGCTAAACCATTTCAAGGGAAAACCTTGGACCCTAAGCCAGTCACCGATTTGGCTTAAGAAGTAAGGAAAGACCATGATTACGAGTCTTTGCCTGCTGTCTTGTGTCCTGGATTTCTTTCCTGATGTGGAATTAGTTTTTGATCTACAAAAGTACATCAGAGAGATGGAGGTTCAAGCCCTGCCTTCGCCACGTGCTAGCTGTGTGTGACTTTGAACAAGTGACTGCCCCTTTCTGTGCCTCAGTTTCTCATCTGAGAAAGAGTGATAATACTAATAGCTTTCTCAAAGGGCAATAAGAAGATTGAATGAAATCATTCAGTATCAAACAATTTTTTTAAGATTTTATTTATTTATTTGACAGAGAGAGACAGCAAGAGAGGGAACACAAGCACGGGGAGTGGGAGAGGGAGAAGCAGGCTTCCCGCCAAGCAGGGAGCCTGATGCGGGGCTCAATCCCACGACCCTGGGATCATGACCTGAGCCGAAGGCAAACGCTTAATGGCTGAGCCACCCAGGTGCCCCAGCATCAAATAATTATTAATTGAGCACCTACTATGTTGCATACACCATTCTAGGTGCTTAGGACATGTCAGTGAAGAAAGCAGACAAAGACCCTTGCCCTTGTGGAGCTCATGTTAAAGTACAGATAGATTAACAATAAGCAATAAACCTAACAAACAAGTAAATTATATAGTATGTTAGAGGTGATAATTGCTACATAAAAGGGAATGTAGAGAAGGTAAGGGAGAAGGGAAATGGCCACATACCCTTCACTGCTCCTCCCAGGGAGAAGCGTGATCTTATTCCCACCTCCTTGTATCAGGGCTTCCCTTAGTGACTTGTTGACCAAGAAAATGTGACAGAGAGTGATGTTCTGGGGATTCCATGGAAAGGTGAGATCAGAAGAAGCATTGCAGCTTCCTTCTGGACCTCTTGGAACCTTCTCTCTGGAAGTCCCAATCTGTACATGGGTGTTGTGTTGGTGCTCTGGTCAACCACCCAGCTGAGCCCAGCTTTCCAGCCATCCCACCACACCCCCAGACAAGGGATGAAGCCATCTGGACCCTCCAGACCAGCCCATCTGCCCCCTGACAACAACAAAATGACCTGAACTGATGGGTGTGGTGCAGAAGAATTGGTCAGCGGAGTCGGACCTGAATTTCTGACCCACAAAATCATGAGATATAGGGGCACCTGGGTGGCACAGCGGTTAAGCGTCTGCCTTCGGCTCAGGGCGTGATCCCGGCGTTATGGGATCGAGCCCCACATCAGGCTCCTCTGCTATGAGCCTGCTTCTTCCTCTCCCACTCCCCCTGCTTGTGTTCCCTCTCTCGCTGGCTGTCTCTATCTGTCAAATAAATAAACAAAATCTTAAAAAAAAATCATGAGATATAATAAAACCAATTTTAAATTTTATAAAACTTATTTTATAAAACTAAGTTTTGGGATAATTTGTTACATAGCAAGAGAACAGGATGGTAAGTAGAGCTGGGGTATAATGCATATAAAAACCCTAGGCCAGTGGCCACAAAAATGGCATCAGATATTAGTACCCCTATTAGTATTTTTCACTAACCTTCCCTCCTTTCAACGGGATCTATTTCAAAGCTGGGGTTTTCTGTTAGGCACCATTCAAACCACGTCTGTGTTTTCATGCATGGAACACAGATTCTGTTTCTCCTCTTGGAGATGATGTCCCAAGAAATAAATAGGCAGGGAGAGGCTCAGGCTTCAGAACTCGAGGATGGTAGGATAAGGAATGAGCTCTGTAAGACATGAAGGCATTTATGGGTAGACACTGACTTCTATACTTGAACGTCATCCCCACCCCCCACAAACATACACACTTTCTCACACTTAAAAAATTTCAGACCGCATTTTGAGGGACAGAGAGGTTTTCTTTGTAATAGTATTATTATACAACTCTTAGGAAAACCATTACAGGTGCATGTCTCATTAATCCACACAAAGTTCTCATGAGGCCACTATGAAGAAACCCTTGGTCGCACATATCCAAAAGTGTGCATGCTCTCTGTCTATGCTCTGTTTTGCTCAGTTCCAAATATTAAAGAAGGAAAACAGCCTCCCAGTACAGAATGGCTACAGCTTTTTCACCTACAAAGTCTGAAATTTTCTTGGAGGAAAATGAAAGGATATTACTGTATTGATTAATTAATCATTTATTCCCAAGGAAGCAGAACCTTAGTAAATGATTCATGCAGTTAAAAAAAAAAAAAGAGGAAAAACACCTCACTCTAAAAGGTAAGTGAACTCAGGCATTCTAATAAAAACTTAAGGGCCATAGGATGACAAGGGTTATTTGGAGATGTGGATGGAATATAAATGAAAATGTGAAAGATGTAATTTAAAATACCAAGTGCTAGCCAGGAAAAAAAAAAGTAGGCAGAGAAACCACAGGGTATGCAGCTAATTGATGATTAGCTAAATGTTTTAAATGTTGTTTTGATAAAGGACCTTTATCCCTTTACCAGATCAATTGCATAGCCACATCAGTGCCCTAAGTCTGATGAGTGGCCAAGGCACCTCAACAGCATCCCACAGCACTATACTGCCACCTAATGACAGCTATTTGAATTGCAGGCATAGCGTCTGAGAATTTATTCCTCTTCTGGGGACACACATTTTGCAAAATCAACCCTTTATAAGAGGTTGTAGTCATCACTGGAGGAGTCATTGAAATAAACCCATATTTATATATGAAAATATATAATGTTCCCAGCAAGATTTTTTAAAGATTTATTTATCTTAGAGAGAACACGAGCCAGGGGAGGGGCCAAGGGAGAAGGAGTGAGTCTCAAACAAACTCCTGACAGCTTAACTGACTGAGCCACCTATTCACACACACACACACCCCAGCAAGATGCTTTTAAGCTATTGGGAGTGCAGTTCCTATCTCAAAGAAGTTTGGGAAAAGAAGCAATAAATACTTAAGGAAAACAATAATGATAAATATTAAGTGTCATTGGAGTTTACAGGAAGGAAATATCCGTAGCAAGCAGCAGAATTCCCAATTTACTAGGATAGGAAAGAGAAATAGGAATGACTAAGCCAAGTGGAAGCCCACGTAGTTCTTGACCTTAGTCTCCTCTGCTGGATTTTTACGTCAACTTGAAGGAGGAAGGGAGAAAAGGAGGAAGGGATCCACTGCTACAGATGCCTACTATGAGCTGGGATTTTGAAACCTATTCTCTCATTTACTCTTCACAACTACTCTACAAGGAAAGGTGACCATCAAAGTATTAACGATCATTAGAGAGTGAATATGCAGCCAAGGTTCCTGAGCATGGATTATAATGCGGGTCTGAAAGAGCTGAAGTTTTCATGTCCTTTGCTCTCTGACAAGCCACAATGCTTTCATACACTGACCCTCTCCTCCACTTCCAAAAATACTGTGATTTTCAAGAAAGATGCACTTGAGTTGGTGCTTTGCCAACACGGGTCACTTATTCCTCATGGAGTGGTCCCATATGGTGAGAAGATACTCTCCTGCTCAGAGATGATGAGTTAGAGGTGGAACTGAAACTGGACTCTGAAGAAGCACAGCTGGCTCTCTGAGAGGTTCAGGTCATTAGAAGCTTTCTATAGCGTCATGGCCAAAAGTATCAGGATACATATCTACCTCTAGAGAAACCTCCTTAAACTGAAAAATTCTGAACATAGCCAGATAATCTGATTCAGAAGGTTGCAGGTGGCATCCAAGAAGCACTTCCCATGTGGTTTGGATGCAGGTAAGCCATGGACCACCTAGTAGAAGTTCTCTTCCAGATGCTTCAGATGCAGGATATGAATATCCTTTTCCCAGCAGCTTGGTCTCTGCTTTCCTGTACACCAAATGCATCACTCACAAAGTATAGGGTCACAATCTGCCACTTTATAGATGCTTTCCATTACATTTTACTTTGTGTATATCAAGGTCCTTTCAGGAAACAGAAAGAACCCCAGACACCTCAAACAGAGGGAATTTATTACAGGGAATTAGTTACATGGGTGATTGAACAGCTGAGAAGCCACACAATGATTAGTGACACCTAAAGGTCACTCCATCCTCAGGGTTAGGAGGATAAACACAGGAAACGGTGTTGCTGAAGCTGCAGAAATTGAACCCATGGCTGTTCTGAGCACTGAGTCTGAGTCAATGGAAGGAGGAGCCATCCAGCAGCAGTAGGAACAAAGATGGGAAACCAGATGTTTTTCATGTCCCCATTCAGGGACTAAGGTAGAATTCTAGGACCCAATTATTACTAATGCTTAGAGAGCATCCTTTCCAGTGAGTCTCAAGCCTGGATGAGCCTTGGAGTTAGTTGGATCCCCACTGGAGATTCTGATGTAATAAGTCAGAGACAAGGCCTGGACAAGGGTATTTTGAGGTGACTATAATGTACATACAGGGTTGAGAACTGATGTGCTAGACCATAAGTTCTAAAAGAGCAAGGATGTGCTTACCATTACATCTTCAGTAACACTACAGTGTCTGGCCTAACAGAGATGCTTAATGCATATGCGTTGAATGAACAGCAATGACCCAGAGTGCTTGGTGAACCAGGTAGACCAGATGGATACCACCTCAGAGCAAAGGAACATGTAGAGAGTCAGTAGTCAGGAATAAGTCATTGCTAAAGAGATAAACATGGCTACCAAGGCCAATCCCAAGCAAAATATCTTTCACCCTGAAATGAATCAAACGCCAAGAGAGGAGCAGATTCCCAAAAGGAAATAGCTGGCAGAGGTCAGCTATCTACCCACAGTCCATGTAGAGTTGCCATCCTCTGGGTTCATAATGGCACCAGCAATGACTTCTGAAGACTGTACTCTGGTTTTATTTCAGCCCTTTCCCTAAAAAGCAGAGTGCTTACATCTCTCATTCCATTTTCCTCCCAGCATCTAGGTATTGTATGTAGCAGACAAGGATCAAAGTACTTTCCACTTTGGTCTCGCTAATCAGTGGCACTTTTGGAGCTCTACCCACCCCATGAATTGGAGGAAATGGCAGATAACCCTATCCTACCTGGGTACAGAAGAATAGCACCTGTCCTGCTAGTCGTTGCCCATGGAATCTGAAATAAGCCACTGGTGCCATTTGCCTCCCATTTTCCCATTCTTTATGCCCTCTTTCCTTCATGTCTTTTTCCATTTCTCTCTCCATTTCATTCTTTCCACACCCCTCTTTCCTCTCCTCACAGACCTCTCCTTCCTCTACCCCCAACCTTCTTGGTTCTTCATGCCCTGGGACCTCACCTCCACTTCGAGCAAAGCCTTCCCCAGTCCACGCTTCTATTTTCCCCAGAATGAAATAGGACTAAGCGCAGACACGTCCTTGAACATCTCATCAGGGAGGAGGGATGTACACTGCTTTATAGAAGAAAGGAGAGCGGGTTGCCTTGATTAGTCCCCTGAGAAACTTTAGAACTTGGGACATTTCAAGTGGCATGAAAGAGCTGCAAGCAAGGTCACTGACAGCTATTTCAGTCTCGCTGGGCTGTCACCAGCTCTTCTGGCCCCATCATAGGAAGCTCCCATCAGACTGCTCTGGCTGCTTCCCTGCATTGCTAGCACAAGGGCTGATGTGTCTCCCAGGCACCAGCAGATAAAGGATACACGCAGCTGGTTGCCCCACAGCCTGCAAGACACTGGAACTGGCCACAGTGGCTCCTGATATGTAATGACCTACAAACGAGACCAGCATGCCCCAAGTCTGGTTGCACCTCAAAATAACCTAGGGAACATGTAAGAAACATTTAGATGCCAGGACCCACCTCAGACATACTGAATTAGACTATCCAGGGGTGGAGTCCAGGCAGGCAGGCCAATACCCTTCTGCTCATCTCTGAGAACCACTGCCCTGAAGGAACTTTGCATCTAGAAATGGCAGGGCATTGAAACCTAACTCCCAGAGAGATCCAACTCCATTCACATCCTCTACATATTGTGTGTGTGTGCGTGTGTGTGTGTGTGTGTGTGTGTGAAAGAGAGAGAGAGAGAGAGAGAGAGAGAGAGAGAGAGAGAGATGTATAGTTTTTTGGCCTAGTATACACATTTCTAAGTAAGCAAAGCAAACCCACCATGACAAAGTGCCAATTCCTCTCTACGTTATGGACTTGGACTTTTCTCTAAGCCCAATTCAAGAAGTGAGGTACATTTTTTTACTTCTCTCCCCCTTCCTTGTCCCTGACAGTTGCTCTAACTTGGTTTTAGGTGAACATGCATGCTGTGGAGACAGCATCGTGAGGTTTTTCTCCTGGCCTCACCCCATAGGGGTGGCTGTCTCAGTGTATGGCCATCAGGACCCAAGCCTTCTTGCCTGCTCCATCACCAAGGATGGTAGGATGTCCTGAGGATGTCCCCCAGGGACGTGCCGCCCACCTCCTATGGCCAAGGGCAACACAAACATAGAGCAGATATGTGAAGAGTAGAGTGTTGTTCACACCTGCTTTGGGGAAAACTTTCACCCTTATTAAGGAGGGCTTTGGAGTGTTTTTAAGCAGCAGAATCATGTTTATAAGCTTCTTACTTAGGAATCCTAAACAGATACCCGAAACAGATAATGAAGAACTGCCCTCAATGCCAGAGGTATTCCAATGGCCTCTCCTCCCTCCACATACACACAGCAGCCCCTGTGCCTAGCATGGAGCTCTTGGCTTCCATGACACCTGGTTCAAAGCACTGTCCTGATCTTTGCCACCCTCTCTCATTCAGTGGCTTTTTTAGGGGGTTGGGGATAAGGCTGAAGACAGCGAATGGAGGATCATGGCCATGTGCCAGAAGATATTGAACAAACCCTGTCCCCTAAGTTTAGGGTTCTCCAGAAGTAAGGACTTTTGAGACAAGAACTTAGATAAAGATTGCTTTTTTAGGGCAGTAACCCTAGGAGTAAGATAGGAGAGGACAAAAGGTCGATGATAAGGCATACACTGACGTTGCTGCTGGGCAACAGGGGTTCAATCCCACTGGGAATCGTACACAGTGCCCCCCACAATCATCTGCCTAAAAGAAGGCAGCTGGGCATTTATCCACTGGCTTTGGACCTTCCAGGGCGAGAGTCGCCCTAGGGGCATTAACTACCCACACATAACACATGTGCACACATGTACATACACACACACATGCAATCTGGGATGCATGCGTACCCTTGAAGCTTGGAAGGACTATTCTGCACAGCAGTGGCTGAAATCAGACATGAGCCTTTATGAACTCCTTCATGTTCTTGGGGATGCCATGGGGCTCTCTTTTGAAGATAAGATGTCCCCCTTAAAATCACATACTTGGTTATCAAAATCTCCATGGAAAGAGGAGATGAGACTCTTCCAGCACTTTCTTCATGCAAACACACCCATCCCATGGGCGCACTTCTGAAATCAGAGGAGGCAAGTCCCTGTACTCATTTCAGCCTCTCTAAGCCCCACACATCAACACTGATGACTCCCCTCCTCCAGCTCTCTAGGCTCCAGGATTGAGGGCTGGACCATCCAGGACCCCCGATGGGCTGTGCTACATCCCGGAGGACAGCCAGGGCCTGTGACTCATCCTGCTGACAGCCCAGGGGTCCTGGCAGTGAGATGTCCAGCTTGAGCACAACCCAGCCAGCAGAAGTTGAGCTGTGTCTCATCTTGAAGATTTCTGAGCTCAGGTTAGTGTGACCAGGCTGAGGAAAGAATGGCTTTTCCAGCAGGAACTCTCAGACTCCTTTCCCATAAATTGCGCTACTTGGTTTGAAGAAACTTTTTCCCCCCATTACCACTGCCCTCAAATGAGATTTCATTTTTCAAAGCTGGTCTGAACAGAGGCTTGGGGAACACCCACCATAGGGTAATGGTAGGGTAAACCAACAGGCTACAAAACTATGCGTGCAGTGTGATACCAATTATGCTTCAAAAGGAGAGAGAGAGTGGTGCCTGGGTGGCTCAGTCGGTTAAGCGTCTGACTCTTCATTTCGGCTCGGGTCGTGATCTGGGGGTTGTGAGATCGAGCCCCATGTTGTGCTCTACACTCGGTACAGAATCTGCTTGAGATTCCCTCTCCCTCTTCCTCTGCCCTTCCCGCTCATGCACTGAATGCTCTCTCTTTAATTAATTAATTCATTCATTAATTTTAAAAAGGAGAGAGAGAGAAAGAGAATCACAAGATTCATTTGGTCAAGAGTCTATGCTTGACTCAGAACAATGGTTCTCAAAATGTGCTCGCTGGACCAGCAGCAGCAGCAGCAGCAGTACCTAGGGAAATTGTTAGAAATGCAAATTTTCCTCCCACCCTGGACTTACTGAATCAGAAGTTATGGGGTCAGAGCCCAGCAATCTAGGCAATTGTGAGGCATGCTGAAATTTGAGGACCACCGACGGGCTAATGAACGAGGCAGCCATTGCTCACTGTGCTAGGAGCTGGGAGAAGGCAGAGCTGCTGTCCTCTGGGAGCTGTGGTGTGGCAGGGAGGGTGAGGCAAGTGCTTGCAGGGAGAAGAGCCATATGAGCAACCGACACTAAAGTGAGGGGTCACAGGAAGAGGGTGCTAGAAGCATTCACAGAAAGGAAAAATCAAAGGAAGATGGAAATGAAAGAGAAAAAAGGCAGACTGACAGAGAGAAAAATCAAAAGAAAACAGAAAAAAAGAAAAAGAAAGGAAAGGAAGAAAGAAGTCCTGGGGGGCTGGCTGGGAGCCCAGCTCCTTAAAGTTTCATGGTGGTTCACCAGCTCATTCCTTGAGCCTGGCCTGCTCTCAAACAAGGCCCAAGCTTGTGGGTAGGTACTAATTTGCAAGGCTGAGTTACCAGGCAAGCACCTGCTCAGGGCGGGAAGCTGGAACCTCTTTTCATTCTTTGAAGGTTCCAGACAAATGGAAAGTTTAAAATCCAAACACTTCTGTTTAAGTCCCCTGCCAGTACCAGGTAGCAAACAGCCTCTCTGTTCCCCTGCACCAGTAGTAGAGAGGATTCGATGCCCCAGATGCTACAGAGGTTTTGATTGCTATGAATAAAGAGCAAAGCTGTAAGTCAGATATGGGGGGCTTTCCCAGGCAGACACCAATTAAAAACATGGACCTCTCCTGCCCCCCATCCAAGGCACATTTTATTTATGCTCATATATGGTGCTTTTAATCCTCTACACCAAGTTCTTCTCTGTGTCCCCACTTTGCAATGCATTAGTTACCATGGAAATGGTGAGGCCCCAGGGGGATGGGGGCAGCTTAACTGACTGACACAGAAAGTCATTTTATGCAATGGTTGGATATTATGTCTATCTATTTGTATTAATATTTATATAATAATTATACACACATTCATATCTTATATATTGTATTATAATAATTATAAGTATACAAATATATATAATTATGAAATCCAGGACTTTAGGGAAACTCTGATAACTTAAGGAACTTTCCAAAGGAAACAGCACATACACTGAAGTTAAAATGCTAGGAATGAGGTTACCAGCCCAGCACACTGTCTGGGCCACACATTATAACTTGCCTATATTAAAAAGGGAATACTAGGGGAGGGACCAGCAGGCTAGAATGGCAAGAGTGCTGGCATGGCCAAAGGGAGCACTGGATTCCTGCCCCAGGCATATCCCAAAGTTGCACATACCTGCCTGGTGACCCAGGGCAAGTTATATCAATTCTCCAAGACTATGTCCTCATCACTTGAGAGAACTGAACAAAGTGGTTGCTAGAGCCCCTTTCTGTGTGCATATCCTAAGATTCAATGGTCTTATCCATTTCTATGGAAGACTACCTTTTTTTAAAAAGATTTATTTATTTGAGAGAGAGAGAGCAAGGGGGAGGGGCGAAGGGAGAGAGAGAATCTCAAGCAGACTCTCCACTGAGCTCAGAGCCCGACATGGGGCTCCATGAGACCATGATCTGAGCCAAAATCAAGAGTTGGAGGCTTAAGCGACTGAGCCACCCAGGTGCCCCAAGACCACCATCTCGTAGCAAGGAAGAATTCACTCATTCATTGACCCATTCATTTATGCATCCAACAGTCATTCATTAAGCATATTCAGCCAGGGTCGAACGTGGAGGTATAGAGAGACTTCTGTTGAACAGTATTTATGGAATAAAGAGGACTCACAGCATGGAAACAGTGGAACATAGTGGAAACATGGCCTTCATTCTCACTGGTCAGCTCTCTTATCTCTTAGCCAGAAACACAAACCTAGAACGGGCCCAAAAATGGACCCAGTTCCACAAGTCCATCAACCAGGCACTGACCCCCAGATGCTCCATTCCTTGTGTCCACTTCAACAAACCCACTGAGGCAATGGAAGTTATCTCCCGAAACTGTGTAAGTTGTCCTCTGCAACTCAAATATTCTTGCTTAAGAGACAGTCAGCAGGTCCTGCATGGTTATCCAGAAGTTCAGGATTAAAGAGACTAATTTAATCTAGATATTTCCCTGGGTTTCTTTGGTCCTTACCCTATCCTCTCTCAGAAATAAAAAATGAGGTCAAAATGATGCTCCAGACTTGAAGGTTCTTTCCTGGCTGAAAATTTCCTTTTGTTTTCCAAGCAGGACATCCTAGGGCTTTCTCTTTGGGTGGGTTTATCCCAAGGATTTAGAAAGAGTCTCTGTAAAAACCATACACTGGCCCAACCAGACATCAACTGCCTTGCTGACTCCCTTTGGTCTTGATAAAGATAAAGGCAGGGTAAAAGTCCCTATTCATTAAGGGGACTGTTTATTAATTGTTCAGTAATAGTTCATACCAACCTGATCAACCATCTGGCAAGACAGGACTTATTTTCTCCATATTTCAGGTGAGGAAAATAATGTTCTTAAAGGTGAAGTAACATGTGCCTTGTCACACAGCTAGTCTGAAGCAGGTAGGTTCATTTGTTTTCAGAGCACAGGGCTGTGTGTAGCAGCAATGTATGAGCTCTCAACTGCCAAAATCATGCTCTATAATAAGACACCCCAAAATGCAGTAGCTTAAAATAATCATTCCTATCATTAATAATTATTTTAATATTTATTTATATCATTGTTATTGCTTCTGATTCCGTGGGTCATCTGGGTCTTTCTGACAATCTTGATCAGGCCTGCTCATGCATCTGGTTAGCTGTAGCTACTCTCAGCTAGGCTCCCATGTCTGTCATTATGGCATCAGCTGGGATGAGGGAAGATGTGACTATATTTCATGTGTTAATTCTCCACTAAGCTAGCTCAGGTGTGTTCTCCTGGCTATTGCAAAAGAGCAAGCCCCAATGTATAAGCATTTTTTGAGCTTCTTCTATGTCACCCATCACACATGCTGACATCCCACTGGCCAAATCAAGCCACATGGCAGAGTGGGGCAGAACGCCCACAAAGTGAAAAATTGAGACCATCAGTGCAAGCAACCGACCACAGGTAGATCTCACATTTTTAGCACCCTTTCCACTCCATGGATGAAGGCAACACTGACGCTAGGACTTTCATTCTATTTCTGTTTTTCAGAGAAATATTTAACATTATGATTTTCATTTGTGAACAGCATTGAAACTAAGACTATATTCTAAGGAAGATGTAAAATGAAAATTTCTCACTTAATGTGTATACAAAGATCTAGCTTTTTTTAAAATAATAATATTTTTTATTGTATTATGTTAGTCACCATACAGTACATCCCTAGTTTTTGATGTAAAGTTCCATGAGTCATTACTTGTGTATAACACCCAGTGCACCATGCAATACGTGCCCTCCTTAATACCCATAACCAGCCTATCCCACCCCCCCCCCGAAGCCCTCAGTTTGTTTCCCAAAGTCCATAGTCTCTCATGGTTCATTCCCCATTCTGTTTACCCCCCCCTTTCTTCTTTCCTTTCTTCTCCTACCGATCTTCCTACTTCTTATGTTCCATAAATGAGTGAAACCATATGATAATTGTCTTTCTCTGCTTGACTTATTTCACTTAGCATTATCTCCTCCAGTCCCGTACATGTTGCAGCAAATGTTGAGAAATCATTCTTTTTGATAGCTGAGTAATATTCCATTGTATATATGGACCACATTTCCTTATCCAGTCATCTGTTGAAGGGCATCTCAGCTCCTTCCACGATTTAGCTATTGTGGACAGTGCTGCTATGAACATTGGGGTGCATATGGCCCTTCTTGTCACTATGTCTGTATCTTTGGGGTAAATACCCAGTAGTGCAATGGCTGGATCATAGGGTAGCTCAATTTTTAACTTTTTAAGGGACCTCCACACTGTTTTCCAGAGTGGCTCTACCAACTTGCATTCCCACCAACAAGATAAGAGGGATCCCCTTTCTCCACATCCTCTCCAACAATTTGTTGTTTCCTGCCTTGTCAATTTTTTCCATTCTAACTGGCGTAAGGTGGTATCTCAGTGTGGTTTTGATTTGAATTTCCCTGATGGCTAATGATTTTGAACATTTTTTCATGTATCTGTTAGCCATTTGTGTGTCTTCATTGGAAAAGTGTCTGTTCATATCTTCTGCCCATTTTATGATTTGTTTATTTGTTTCTCGTGTATTGAGTTTGAGAAGTTCTTTGTAGATCTTGGATACCAGTCTTTTATCTGTAGAGTCATTCGCAAATATCTTCTCCCATTCCTTGGGCTGCCTCTTAGTTTTTTTGACTATTTCCTTGGCTGTGCAGAAGCTTTTGATCTTGATGAAGTCCCACAAGTTCATTTTTTCTTTTGTTTCTCTTGCCTTTGGAGATGTGTTATGAAAAAGTTGCTGTGGCCGATGTCGTAGAGGTTGCTGCCTATTTTCTCCTCTATGGTTTTGATGGATTCCTGTCTCACATTGAGGTCTTTCATCCATTTGGAGTTTATTTTTGTGTATGGTGTGAGAGAGTGGTCAAGTTTCATTCTTTTGCATGTAGCTGTCCAATTTTCCCAGCACCATATATTGAAGAGACTGTCTTTTTTCCACTGGATGCTTTTTCCTGCTTTGTCAAAGATTAGTTGCCCAAAGAGCCGAGGGTCCATTTCTGGGTTCTCTATTCTGTTCCATTGGTCTATGTGTCTGTTTTTGTGCCGGTACCATGCTGTCTTTGTGATTACAGCTTTGTAGTATAGCTTGAAATCTGGCAATGTGATGCCCCCAGCTTTGTTTTTCCTTTTCAACAATTCCTTGGCGATTGAGGCCCTTTTCTGGTTCCACACAAATTTTAGGGCTGTTTGTTCCAGTTTTTTGAAAAATGTCATTGGTATTTTGATCGGGATGGCATTGAAAGTGTAGATTAGTGTCTACAAAGATCTAGCTTTAAAAAAACTATATTATCTTAAAAACAAATAATTTAATTTGTTTTTTTTCTCTAGGGTAAATTCAGAATTTCTTTTGGACCACGTTTGGGCTAAAAAAGCAGCCAGTATCTAAATTTGAATCCTCATAAAGTCAGATATTTATAATTTCTAAGAATCCCATCTAGCCACTGCAAATCTAATAATTTCAAAGCAACCTTCTTTTTTAACCTTCTGGAGTGAGGGTCAAATTCACATTTTTCTAGGGAAGAGAAGAAATGAGTTAAACCACAAATCCTGGGTTACTTCTCCTGGGTTACCTGATTAAAACCAAAAATCCCAGTGGCTGGGCCAGTCGTGACTTTATGACACTCACATGCTTTGATGGCACCCTGCCCTCCCAATACCAAACATCTGAATGTTTTGTGTTTTATAGACCAAACATTTGGATGCTTGACCACATTTTCCCATTTTCCATCTGGAAAAGAATGAACACAGTCTGAGGTCTGTCTCTCAGACTTCCTAAGAAGATGACCTTGGATGCCTTAGGAAAGGCAGCAAGTCAGACCAACACAGATTGCAATGACTGTCCTTACAATCAGCTACCTGGAAGACATCCATGTTAGGTGGTCCGGGGCGTTGGAAAGGAAACTAATGTTGAAGAAATAAAGATGGAATTGAGAATTTGTCATGTGCCCACTAAATGCTGGGTGCTTTTACATATATTATCATAACCTAGGATATGACTGGTCCTCCCTTTATACTTAAGGAAAATGAAGCTCCATGTCATCAGATAACTCACTCCAAGTCACACAGGCAATCTTGGGAAGCCTGGTAACATGATGTCTGCCACACAGGTGCCATCTTTCAAGTAATTAGACACACACAAAGATCAGGTTTGAAGAGTTGTGAAAAGAAACCAGTCTGTCATGTCTGTGAGGGTGTGTGTGCCCAGCTTACATCCCTGCTTTGCTCTGCTCTGGCCATGTAACAGTCCTCTAGACAAGCCAGTGATGCCAGACGCAATCTCCCCCCACAGCAACCAAGATCTGAGTGCTGACAGAACACCAAATTCCCTTTTCCCCCCAAACAACAAGCTTTATCCTTCACACCAGGGTAGGCACAGCTGCTGTTTAGACTTGGAGATCTGGTTTACAGCAAAGGCCCCAAGAGCAAAAACTTGCACATTCAAAGGAAAAACCGATCAACTTGAACTAATTCCCTTTTCCATTGCAGCTGGCATCGCTGGGAAAATGGAAAGGGGATCAAAGTGGTGGGGCTTGGGAGGACAGAATCAATGTTTGTGCCCGGCCAGACAAGCTCACTGCATTCCTTCAGCCCAGGAGTTGACCTAGAAACACAAGCATCCAGACCAAATGAAGTGCCAGATCCACACCTTGAATCAAACGAAGAAAAAAGCCCAAAAAACCTGGCCTCTTTAGTTTGGTTTCACTTTCAACATGAGCATTTGTTCATTTTACTTTCAACCTGATGCGGCAAATCTTGACTACTGTCTTCCCTCACAGGAACCTCCTCCCAATGTTGGTGAGAGAATTTTTAGTTACTGGCTTGCTTTTCAGAGGCAGCTTCTGGCCTGAGCTATCACTTGTCTGGCTGACCTAGTGGAGCTTCCTAAACCTTGCTGGCCTCTGCCTGAACAGAGGTCAGAGGCAGTCTGACAAAAAATGGCTGCCACCTTCCTCAGGAACGTTACAAGCACCCAGGCAGCCAACAGAGCCCCTGACACATAGGCAGCCCTGCGTCTCATCTCTGCAGATTGGTCGAAGGGCTGAGTTTGCCCAACGAGTAAAACTGACGCAGCACCCATTCTCTCCTAGAGTCTGACAGACCACTAACAACTGTGAGATAGCAGGAATATCACTTTACCTCTCCAGTTTCTGGAAAGGGAAAATGGAAAAAATATACCAAACTCATTGCAGCACAGAGTGAATTAAACTCAAAAACTAACAGAATGTTAGTTTTTTCCTTTTTTTTTTTCCTTTGAGTAGGTAAGACCAGGGGTGACACTGAAGAGTGATAGTAGTGATTTACTCACAGGGACGGCTGCCATTTTTGAGAGCCAACTATGTGTCTGGCACCACGCCAGATACCTCCCATCCATCTTTTCCCTCATTCTTCACAACTCAGTGTATTATGTTCTTTCTTCCTTTCTTTCTTTCCTCCTTTCTTTCTTTCTTTTCTTCTTTCCTTCCTTCCTTCCTTCTTCCTTCCTTTCTTTTTAGGGGGAGGAGGGGCAGAGGGAGAGAGAGAATTTTATGCAGGCTCCGCACCCTGCACAGAGCCGATGTGGGGCTCAATCTCACAACTCTGAGATCATGACCTGAGCTGAAATCAAGAGTTGGATTCTCTTTTTTTTATAATAATTTTTTATTATGTTATGTTAGTCACCATACAGTACATCCTTGGTTTTTGATGTAGTGTTCCATGATTCATTATTTGCGTATAACACCCAGTGCTCCATGCAATATGTGCCCTCCTTAATACCCATCACCAGCCTATCCCAATCCCCCAACCCCCTCCCCTCTGAAGCCCTCAGTTTGTTGCCCAAAGTCCATAGTCTCTCATGATTCATTCCCTCTTCTGTTTAACCCCCCTTCATTCTTACCTTTCTTCTCCTACCAATCTTCCTGCTATTTCTTATGTTCCATAAATGAGTGAAACCATATGATAATTGTCTTTCTCTGCTTGACTTATTTCACTTAGCATAATCTCTTCCAGTCCCATCCATGTTGCTGCAAATGTTGGGTAATCGTTCTTTCTGATGGCTGAGTAATATTCCATTGTATATATGGACCACATCTTCTTAATCCAGTCATCTGTTGAAGGGCATCTTGGCTCCTTCCACAATTTAGCTATTGTGGACAATGCTGCTATGAACATTGGGGTGCAACCAACTAAGCCACCCAGGCACCCCTACAACCCAGCATTTTAAAGGAATGTTCAAAAAGGCAGCTTGATCTGTTACTGGAAGAAGATAAGGATTTACTCAGGTTGGTCCACCCCAAAAGAAACTTACCAACAGAGGTCATTAGGATGGATGGCATGTGAAGATTGGGACCCAGTCCTCCACAGATTACAACCTATTCTTGGGGCCATAGTCTTCTTTTGGAATCAGGGACCTTCAAGTGAACAATCCAGTTTCTTAGATTGGAAGGCATTACTGTGACTCCCAGATGGCAATTTGGTTACACAGAGACCAACTTCCTTAAAGTATTTAGCACTAGGCACCTACCTTGTGCTTGGCAGTGTATCAGACATTAGAGGGCTTTAGACAAATAGAAACCCTGACCTTGAGGAGTCTGAATCCATCCATCTGTCCAACAATTATTTATTCACTCAAACATATTTATTGAGTTCCTATTACATGTTAAGATCTATACCATGTAGAGTCACAAAGGACAGCTGCCTTCTTGGAGCTTACATTCTAGTTGAATTACCCTTAGGATATAGTTACAGAACAAATGGAAGATAGTTTAGGATCAATAGATCAGGAGTTATCCTCCCAATAAAAGAATAATTGGTTAACCTTTCTGTAAGGCAGTCCAGTAATGGGTATTAAAAGCAATAACATTTTATATTCTCACTGGCTCAGCAAATCTTCTTCAAGAAATGTATCCTAAGGAAATCATCATATATGTAAATCACAATATAAGTGCATGAAGATTAACTTATAAGGTTATTCATTGCTGTATTGCTTAGAATAGTAAAAAAAAAAAAAGGAAATAATTCAAATGGCCAATGAGAGATGAGTTAAATAAATTACGGTACATACCTGCAATGGAGTATTATGTGATCATTAAAGATTATGCTTTACAAATACTGTTAAGTGAAAAGAGCAGGTTATAAAATAATATGTAGAATAAGACCTTACTTTGATTTTTTAATAATATGGGATTATATAGATGGATATAAATATCCCAAATAAAACTGGTTCATCTTTAGGCTTTAAAACTACTCTCATTATCAAGCCAGAATTGAAGAGGAGCGCATTTCTTTCTTTCTTTCTTTCTTTCTTTCTTTCTTTCTTTCTTTCTTTCTTTCTTTCTTTCTTTCTTTCTTTCTCCTTTTCTTTTCTTTTCTTTTTTCTCTATTATTATGTTCAGTTAGCCAACATAAGGAACAGATTTCTTTACTAAAGTTTTCCGGTGGTTTATGGTGACAAATATTTCCTTAAAACATTTCTTTTACCATTCTTTCCTCAAAATTTTATTCTACATTACAACTACCTTACACCCCTCCTTCTCTTTTTGATCTTGTTCATCCCCCCCCAATTCCCAGCCTTTGAGCCTTTCTTCCTCACTCATTACTCCGTCTTTTCCTCACTAACCCTCTCCTCCTCCCTTCCCCTCCCTGCCTACATTCCCTCCCTTCCCTGTCTCCCTCTCTCTTTCTCTTTCACCCCCACCCTCCTCCTCCTCTACCACCTTCTCCTTCTCTTGCTCTCTCTCTCTCCTTCCAAATTCCTCCCCATCTCTTATCTTTTCCCCCTTAGGGTATCTCCATGACCCTTCATATATAGATTAGCTTGGCCTCTTTCAGCCCAAATTTCTTTCCCACCCCCGCAATCTCCCCACCGAGCATAATAAAGGCTTCCCTTCTCAGGACAGGAGGGAAGATACACAAGTAATTGTAATTCAATATTTTAATGTCTTTTATTAAATTATTTATATATATATTATTTATCATACTATACTATTATATTATTTATCATACCATGCTATAATACTATATTATATTAATATTGGACATATCTGAGTGTTAAGATTTGGGGTGATTTTATTTTATTTGCCTATTCATACTTATCTTAGATTTTCAAAAGTATTTTTCCAAATATGGAGGGGAAAGGCTTTTCTTAAATGATAGAATACATTGGACCTGTAGCATTTAGAAGTCCGACAACTTTCCTTGAAAAAATTACAAAGTCCCCTGTACATGTTGTTACAAATTCATGCCCAGAAGTAGTGAGTGCCTTCCATGTAGGTCCAGGACTCCTCCGATGTCCCCAAAATGTCTCCAGGAGTGCCATCTCTTCCTTAGTGAAACACTGAAGCCCTATGGTCTCTTTCCAGCTCAAAACTCCCATCTTGTTTTCTCTTCCTAAGATTCTCCCACCAGCCCCGGAAATGAGGTGGTGGGTGCAATGGGAATGCTTAGCACAACAGCCACTGCATGGAAGAGAGATGGTCTGTATCCAAGTGTGCGGCCCAAGGCCTGAAGTACTCAGTAAACATGCTGACCTTACCCACTCAGCTTTTGACTTTCACACTGTGGTGGTGCACACGCATTCACATGCATACTTGCTCATGCACACACACGACTGCCACCACAATTCACTGCACCTGGCTATGATATGACTCTCTCCTTACCATGCTATTACCCTCTCCAAACAGCCTGACAGTGAACATGAGGAGGGCCCACTCACATCACTACCAGACTCCTCCCAGCTCCACACCTTTACCTGGTGACACAGGGACACAGGTCATCTCCCATCTCCTACCATTCTTTTGGGATGTGCCCAGAATGGTGTGTTACAGATGTAAAGGAACAAATATCCCCCTGTTCTGCTCCAGCCCCTTGTCGCAGTCCCTGGCAGTCACTGTCTGTGCCCTCCACGGACATACCCGTGTACACCCCACCTCCCAGAGCTCCCCAGGTGTCAGGGCAGAACAGGATTCCATGCTCCCATCATTGCCTGGACTCTGAAGCATTCCCATTGCACCCACCACCTCTGAAAGGGCCTCATGCTAATAGGTTCTTTTGCCCTTTGTCTCTGGCTCTCCCACTGGGGTCACAAACAGTCCTGGAGGCTGGATGGGGAACCAGCTCCCTGCCATTGTCTTCCTGCCCGCATCTTTCTGTCTCTCCTTCTTTTCCTCTGCCCAAACCTTCCACTTCCTTCAAGCACGCAAAGTGTGTATAGAAACTCACACAAACACTTGGGCTAGGAGGTAGCCTGACCTCCCTGCAGAATAAGGTGGCCCAGCTCTGGCCCAGCCAAGACCCCTGTCACACCGTCATTAATCAATGCTGCTGGTGGCCTGCAGAGATATTTTCTGCAGACTAGAAGCTTCTAGCCATGAGGAACATCTCACCAATGGACCTGAGAGCAAAGATCTGTGTGGCAAAGGTGACCAAATGTGGGTGGACCTTCATCACCCCCTCCAACGGGATGCAGTGGACATGATGCTGTGTGATTTCCTAGCCCAGCCATTAAAATGACACAGCTTCCACCAAGCTCTCTCCCACTTCACATACATACCTTCGGAGCTCTGAGCCACCTTGTAAGAAGTTTGGCTACAGGAGTCTTGCACTGAAGAGATCTCGTGGAAAGACAACAGAGAGCAGAGAGAGATGCCTGAGGAACACCCACTGCCCTTCACTGTCAGCTTCCAGGCAGGATGCGTGGAGATCCCAGCCCTTGCCCTTTAAGGTGCTTTGGCTACTGTCGTGAGAGCAGAGATGTGCTATCCTTGTCAAGCGCTGCCCAAACCGCAGATTTGTGAGCCAAATAAATATTGTCATTGTTTTAAGCCACTAGGTTTAAGGTGGTTTGTTTCACAGACATGGTGACCAACACAGTCAGAAAAATTCGGATTCTGAAATTCCAAGGGCCCTTGGAATTTGGAAAGTGACTGGGGTCACTTTCTCTTCTTGCTGGAGGTTAAAAGGTAAATCTTCAACTCCAGTGAGGATGGTCCACTGGCTGGTGAGGGGAGAGTAGAAAGAAAGCACACATAGCACGATGATAAGGCTTCTTTCCTGGCCTCACAATGTGTCTGTTTTGACATTTTCGAGACCTACAGCCATTTGTCCACATGGAAGCCATGAGCAGCAGTCTCTTTGGGGAAGTGGGACTTGGCATGCTGAGCTTTGGGTCACAAGGTGTGGACAGGGTCTTCCATCTAGACTGTCTTTCTGGATGACACTCATGCCAGCAGAGTGTTGAAGTCATTTCCTTCACATGGGAGCCCCAGAAGCTGGCCCTGAGATGAGGACTTGAAAGGCAGTGATTTATTTGAGGACACAGAGGACACAGAGGACAGGAGGGAAGTGAGACAGGGATGGGAAGGCAGCAAATAACACTTGTGTTAACAAGTCAAATAGAACTGTGGACAACTGAGACTCGGTCCTCCTGGGGCCCTCTGGAAGATCATGGTCTAATAGGCCTCAGAGTTGCCCCATCCTGGGGATGAGGAGGCCGGGGGACTTTCCAAATCCCACCTGGCCTGTCCCACGCAAGCCTTGAGCACACCACCTGGGGTGGGAGGTGCCCCCACCAGGAAGCCATCAACCCACATGAGAAAGGTGAGTACAAGGGGCAGGGTATGGAGAGGCACCTCAGTGTCTGCCAAAGCCACTGTAAGACTGGACAAGTCTCCAGGGGACCGACAACAGCAGAGCTAGTGGGAGCCATCCTCTAACTGCCCCAAGGTAGTTAGTTCAATGGGAAGTATGCAGCAAGCACAAAGGTCCCGAGGTAGGGACTTGGGAAGCAGTTTGGAGAGGAGGTCAGAGAGGGGGTGGTAGGCCAGAGCATGCAGGACCATAGTCAGGAGTTTGGATTTTATTCTGGTTAGAAAGAAAAGCCATGAATGGTTTAGAGCAGAATGGCATAATCTGACCTATGTTTTTAAGATAATCACTCTGCTTGTTGAAGAAAGATGGTAATACATGGCTAACAGTTGGGAGACTGCCACAATACTTCAGACAGAGGTGACAATGGCCCAGACCAGGATGAAGGCTGTAAGGAGCCATAAACATGGGCAAACTCTGGTATGTTTCAGAGGTCCAGCCACCAGCTTTTGCTGATGGATTGTGTGTAGAGTATGAGCAAAAGGGAAGAGTCATGAGTGACAGGAAGATGTTCTGCCTGAGCTCCTGGAAGGGTGGATTTGCCATTAGACTGAGATGGAAAAGACACAGAGGGTCTGGTGTGGACAGGAAGGGTTAGGAACTTGTCTCAGATGTGTTAAATGTGAGATGCCAAGTCGGCAGTTGGATAGACAGACCTGGAATTCAGAGCCATGGTCCAGCTGCACATATAAATTTGAGAGTAAAAATGGGAAATAACCCCGTTAAGTTGGCAGGTGCCTCCGCCTCCCTTCGTAATCATCACTGGGCTCAGAAAGTTGTTTTTGAAGTTGACAATGAATCCTACTGGCAGCCCTGAAGGATTCTTTTCTTGGTGTTCAGACAATGAAGTAGACTTCCTTTAATAGGGAAGTATTTCTAACTTCTGCTCAGTTTCCAAATTCTTGGGTATAGGGCTGAGCTTTCACTCATACCACTGTTTCTCCTTGGTTTACTCCTATTGGTCTCTTGTCCCCAGCCTTGCCTCTTAAGAGCTGCCCCCAGAGGGCTGACAACTCTAAGAGGCACCTATAAAAGGCCACTTTATCCCCCACCAACTCCTCTGCAAATCAGCATCTCATTGCCCTCGGTCACCGGCCTTAAAATCCAAGGGGACTCGGGAAGGTGGGTTGAGCAAATGCTCCCCGGGTGCAATACAGGCTGATTGGGTTACATTCTGGGATGCTCTGGCAGGGGTGGACCAGCCTCCCCTCCTGCCAGACCCCCAGGAAAGAGATGGGGCTGGGGTGGAGCACTCATTGTCCCACAAATGAAGCACAGAGCTTCTCTGAACAAGCGTCATTTGGGTCCAGGCCCAGTTAGTGATGCCATCAGTCCCACCTGGGCCAGACTATGGGAGACCCCTTCAGGCTCATCTCCCGGCATCATAAAGCAACACGCTTTTTCCAGTGGGCCATCTGGACCTGCTTTGAGGCATATCGGGAAAAGACCTGGATCTGCAACTCCTCTGATACTTGGAACTGCTGAATTTTCATGTTTTATGTGAGATTTCTCATCCAATAAGTCCTGCATTTCCGAGTGGGAACATGGTGCGTCTGCCTCGAACATTTGGACCTTGAAAAAGTGCCATATCTCCAGCCGGTAAACTGTGATCTAAAACAGCCTGGGCTGCTCCCTCCTGCTTCCAGAGAGATGCAGACCCAAGCGGTTGGATGATTTTTGTCTAAGCAGTAACAGAAAGCCAGACATGTGCTGCAGGAGATTCACCCCAAACACTCCACAGGAGCTCCAACACCACCGCATTTCTGAGAAGACTGGGTCCTGCCACATTATTCTCCTGCTCCCCTGTATTCTAAACAGACTCACCCAAAGCCCATTTGGGGGGTTCTGTTTCCCTCTTGAACAATTCGAACCCCAGCCTCCTGGGAGTTTCTGTTTATCTTTATATAATGCCTAAATCCTTTTCTCTTTTTCTAAAAGCATTTTTGGGCCTATGTATATTGTTTACTTCAAGGGCAGTCAAGCTGGAATTTGGCTTGGCAAGGAAAAATCTGGTTTGCTCTCCCCTTTGGGCTAAAGGAGAGCAGGGTGGTGTGGTGGGAATTCAGTGGGCTGGGAAGTGGGAAAGTGGGGTCTCAAATTAGCTCTGCGCCTGTGGGCAGGATTTCTAACATTCCTGAAGCTCTATTTCCTTGCCTGTAAGATCTGAGGGAGTAAATTCAAATGCTTTCCAGGTAAGTAAGGGACCCTATGATACACTGAGCCACATGCCCTGTGCTGGCCACACACACACACACACACACACCTCTCCCCCTCCAGTTCTTTCATAGATACGGTCCTTATAGTCCTAACAGTCTGCATTCTAAAGACCGGATGGTGCAGCATTCTTCACAAGAGCCGAGACAGGGAAACAACCTCAATGTTTGTCAGGGGATGAATGGATAAAGATGGGGTACACATATACAAGAAAATATTATTCAACCTGAGAAAGAAGGAATTCTGCCATTACAACAACAGGCATAGACTTTGAGGACATTGTGCTAAGTTAACAGAGAAACACAAATACTGCATGGTATCACTTATATGTGGAACCTAAAAAAAGAAAAGTGAAATTCATAGAACAGCGAGTAGAAAAGTGGTTGCCTCTACTGGAGAGACGAAGGGGTAAGGAGAGGTTAGTTAAAGGGTACAAACGTTCAGCTATGAGATGAGGCTCTAATGTATAACAGGGTGACTACAATTGATAACCTTGTATCACACAATTGTAATTTGCTGAGAGTTGAATTTAAAAGCTCTCACCATTGGGACACCTGGGTGGCTCAGTTGATTAAGCAACTGCCTTCAGCTCAGGTCATGATCACAGGGTCCTGGGATTGAGTCCTGCATTGGGCTCCCTGCTCGGCGGGGAGCCTGCTTCTCCCTCTGCCTGCCACTCCTCCGCTTGTGCTCTTTCTCTCTCTGACAAATAAATAAATAAAATATTTTAAAAATTAAAAAAAAATGTTCTCACCATATTAACAACAGCAATAATAATTAAGAATAATAATAAATGCTGAGTGGAGAAACACCTAAAGCAAAGGTGTCCAAACACCTGCTCACTACCAGGTCTCGCAGTCCCTCCCACCCTCCTGGCTCCTCCTCATTTAGATGAGGCTTGACTCAGAGAGAATGGGAGATCTCATCCATCTCTGAGAATCTTCAAGAGAAAACTCTCATAGGGCGAATGATTTGGGGGGAAGAAGGGCATACGTGGGAGAAATCTATTTCTTCAACATACTTCCGTCCGCAGAGCAAGCACAGAGCACCAGGAGAGATGCCTGAAGCCAGGCTGACACTGTTCCTGAGGCCAGACCCTGAGCAACAAAGAGGAATAATCAAAATTAAAAATGAGAGCCAGGGAGTTCCATTCACTGAAGAAAAATTCATGAAGTGCCTGCTGAGTGCCAGGCTCTGAGGGTCCAGAAATGGACAAAACAGACAGGAGTCCTGGAGCTTATGTTCTCCTGGGAGAGAGGGGCAGAAACCCATAGAGAAAACACATGGTGGGAAGTGCCAGAAGGAGAAATAAAGTGGAGGCTGGTCAGGCAAGATTTCAGTGGAAGGGTAAGCTTGAGTCCAAGATGGGAGGGAGTAAGAGAGGCCCCCTGAGTGCCAGCTGCCCTTCGAAAGTACCCATAGTAGGACAGCTGGGATACAAGTAGTGGCCTTTGTGCAGTCATGCTGGGCCCTGCTCCTGGGCCTACCTGTCTTTCTAACAGTTTGGGAAGTCATCATGACGAAACAGGGCCACCAGCTTACAGCCATGTGCCACTTAGACCTAAGTAGTTTGACCTGGTCAGTACATTAAGAAAAGTGAATTTGAATTCCTTCCATTTGGGGACTGTCCAGTTTGCCCAGACTGAGCATCTCCCATTGCCCTACACCTGTGATGTCAAGCATTTATGTTATGTGCCTTGCCTCTGCACACATCCCACCAATGCAACCCATCATTTTGTTCAGTGGTCTCCAACTGACTTCCTGTGTGATAATTACCCAGGGCACCAGTTAAAACTAGGGATTCCTGGGGCCACCCTCCAAATTCAGTATGTCTGTGTAGATGTTTTCAGTAATGCCCTCCATTTGTTCACACCTCTCATATCCATGACCTTGAGTGGTCCCATCCCACAAAGACCCTGGCCTTGTCCGTTTGACTAGCTTTACCAACAGGCCATGAGTAAATATGACACAAGCAGAGACTTGAGAGGAGCTTGTGCTTCAGGGCTAACCCTCTGGCTGCTCCTGGATTCCGTGGCTCTGTGTGAACAAGCCTGAGCTGGCCTGCTGGAAGCTGAGATACTTGGGGTCCAGTTATCTTGGTTGCCCCAGCAGATGTAAGGGAGGTCTTCCTAGATAAGCTAGGCCTCAGTCAACCTGCCAGTGGACCACAGTGCCAAAGGGAACCCCACCAAGATCAGATGAGCAAGCATAGACCAAAAGAACCCCCTATGGAATCATCTGTCACATAAGTAGCTAATGTTTTAAGCCATTATGCTTTGAAGCAGTTTGTTACACAGCAAAAGCTAACTGATGTAAGACCCAAGATTCTATGTTTTTGTAAGCCCTGCAGATGTATCTGGTGGTGCAGTCAGGTCTGGAAACCCATGATGTGTTTACCTTCATCACCACTGCCTCCTGCTGATGTCATTGTGTGGGCACTGCTGTGGCCTTGATGAGAGAGTAAGGTACGGTTTGGGAGGTCCCCAGTGGGGACCCTGCACTGACACCCACTTGCTCTCATTTCCCAGAGAGAATGAGGCCTGGCCTGGAAACGTTGGTCTGGCCCAGGGAATGAAAGAGAGGTTTGGCATTTTTCAGGTTAACGCCAGAGACAGATGACACTGGGGAATAGTCAGGATAAATAACCTCAGAAGAGTTCCACGTCAGATGTGGACAACTAGAAGGTACAGAAATGGGCCACTCAAGTTTTCTACTTCTTGGAAACCAGAGGCTGAGGGAGGACAAAATGACAAGACAGAGATACAACATTCTGGGGCCGTGAAGGTGAAGATTGGGCTTTCCCAGGCCAACAGCAGAGATGAGTATATGGGAAGGAGAGGAAAGGACAGGGAGCCAGAGAATGACCGTGACCCTGTTCCTTCCTACCACAGACCCAGCCAGCAAAATATCGCTCTCATTTTTTAAAATTGGAAAATGACACACATCCAAAACTCTGGGGAAGAAAGATGTCTTTCCAGCAGCAGTCAAAATCATTTTCCTGGACAATGCCCTAAACATTGGATTAAGTACGTAGGACTTGTGAACCCAGGGAATCGGGCAGAGAAGGCCTCCTGAGAACACTGTCAGGCTGGACCCACCTCAGGGTGTTGGACAGCTATGGACATTGGAGGGCAGGGCTGCCTCAGTCTCCCTCAGCCTTTTTTCCCAAGGCACAGCCCTTGGTCCAACCAAGGAGCTCTTTCTAATAGCCACAGAATTCTTGCCAAAAATTAGCCTTTTCTCCTAGACTAAACATTGCATGACAATTCTATAAGGCATCCACTTATCCACACACACAAAATATTCATCTGGGAAAATACAACCTAGAAAATGGGTCACATAAGCAAAACTGTTTTAGAAAATGCTTTTCTGTCAGCAGGAGAGGCAGTGTGAATGAATGAATGCAGCTCTGGTTTTAGAATCCTAGGGGAGATCTAGACCTAGCTAGGGGAACCTTGGAGCAGGCGTTTCCCCTCATTGTAAAATGAAGGCTGGGCTCCATGAGGTCTTGAGTCTGGAGTACTTCTGCTTTCCAAAGTGCACAGATCCTGCTATGAGCTCACCCAGCATGACAGCCCTGGGTTTGCGACAAGCTGCCCATTCACAGGAAGAAGTAAATTGAAGGTCAATGTCCCATGTATGGACCTCATGTCAAAGAATAGAGGTTTGGAACAAACAGACTTTCAAGTTTTCCCCATCTGCACAATGTGGATGCTTCTGGTACCTACCTCCAAAGGCACTGGTGACTAAGTGAGAGAGAGTATGTAAGGGTTGGAGCACAGCACCTGGCAGATAGAAAGTCCTCTGTGGATGTCAGCTACTGCTGCTCAAGGGGGCTCAGGTGAGACAGGCATCCACCCGGGAATATGGGTCACTGATGGTGCCCTCAGGGCCCTTGGGCAATCAGTCAGTCTCCTCTCCTCTCTGACCCTCCCAAACTGGATTTTAGTTATGTTCAACCAAAAGTTCTTCAGGGTCTTCTACACAGCAGGCTGGGAAACAAGGGAATACAGAAGAATCAAGATAGGGTGTCTCTGCTCCAGAGACTCTGGGTCCACTTCAGGGGGAACTTAGCTAATAAAAACCAAGCTATTTTTTCTCTCCAGCTTCACCTGGACCTTGAAATCTGCTGATCCATATCTTCTCCCACTGTAGGGATCCTGGCTTCTGCACTGCACAGCACCAGCCCCAGATAAACCCTGACACGAGTTGAATACACCTAGTGTCCAGCATCTCCTACTCTGCCTCCCATGACTGAGTTGTTGGAGCTTTCATGTTGGAGCCAGTCTTGAGTTTGCATACCCTCTGGACCTTTCCTGGAGGCCCAGCACCCCTTAGCATGAGCATCTGGTACAAGATTAAGATCCTACATGCCCAGTACTGAGCCTTTGGCCCATCCCAGCACCTTGAAACCCCTGCCTGACCTTCTCATTCTCAGCTAGCAAGCAGGAAATGAGCAAAGATACCCTGGCATGGTTCACAGTTGGCATCTAGAACTGTAGCCCCCAGGAATTCATCTCAAGGCCAGTCCTCAAGTCCTCAGCTGCTGACCTCCTGCCTCTCCTCACTATAGCACATTGTGCCACCTGGTTTGATGATTACTCTTGCTTTTCTGACCATGATGCTCTGGGGGTCTTCTCTTTGAGTCGGTGTGCCTTTGGCCATTCCAGGAGTCATTTCAGCTCCATTCACCCTCATCCCAAGCACAGTTCCAGGCTCTGAGGACAGCAATGAAGACACTATTTCTGATCTAGTGAGGGACTCAGGTGAATGCATGAGCAATTACAACCCTCGTGACAAGTTCTATGACAGGAGAGTCCAATGCCAGGACAGCAGAGGAAGGCACTAAAAGTGGTGCCCAAGCCATGAGTGAAAATTCACTGGGGGAACAGTAGGTGGGAGATGCATGTAGCTGCCTCAGGGAGCAGCATGTACAGAGGCCAGAGGGGACAAAAGGTACTCCATGTTATACAGCGTGGAATTAACACCAGAGCCCAACAGTATGTCATGGCCCATTCTCCTCTCAGCTGAAACTTGGATTTAAATATTTAAACTTGTGGGTGGCTGGTTCACTAGTGAGCTTTGTTTTCTTATGGCATCCTACCTCTGAGTTCCTCCCTTTGCATCATTCCATCTCTGCAGGGGATAGACATCTTTATCTATAGAACCACTTAGAAGATATCCCTGAGGTGCAAACAGTCTGATGCAGCCCTCTATGTGGGCTGCAGCAAACCTGAGTTCTGGGAATTGTGGGGCTTCACTGCTGAGCTGTTTGATCCAGATAAAAGGCAGCATGTTTGAGTCAATAGATCATAAAATCAGTGGTCAAAAACCTGCACTGATTACCAGCTCTGACAGCTACCACCCCAGGCACAGGTAGAGAGTTCTGGAAAAGAAGGCAAGGAGCCTTACTTCATCTACCAGCTCTATGTACTGATTCCACTCATCTCTTCGTGGGGTTGCCTGCCCAAGCCACAGCATAAGCCCCATCACTCAGGTTCAGGGCCTGGAAGACACTTGGTGGGAGGGGGCACCCCTTCAGGAAATCTGGTCTTAAACTTCAGTGAATTGTTCCTCTTTATTGTCCTACCTTCTCTGGGTTCTGTCAGACCAGTGTGGCTGATACAGAAGTGGGGAGTGTGTTTGCTGGAGGGAAATGGAAGGTGGAGAGGTGGACAATAAGAGAGACGGGATGGTGGGAGTGGAAGACTGCAGCACTGGGCCAGTCCACATTTGGTGGACTGACGGAATTGGAGAGGGCACTGGGATCTGGAAGAGTGCTTTCTCTGTGTGTTTGGCATTTTGTAAAGGGACAGTTTCTCTATCTGCCCCCTCCCACTGCCAACACACACACACACACACGCATTCCCTCCTTTCTCCTCCCTGTTATCTCCTCGCCCAACACACAAAATGGTTGTCCTTGTACCAGTAAGGAACATTACATAGTCCCCTAAGGCAGCCACCTCCCAGACAGAGCCTTCAAGTTCACTGGAGAAAGATACGCTAAGGATGCCATGGCCAAAAATGGTAAAGAGTAGCTTGGATGTCAATTGTCACAGTGAATCTGAATATAGTCCTACTGGGAGGACAGAAAACGGCCATGCCAAATTCTATGTAGGATTTGGGTTTTATGAAAAACTGATTTAATCTGAGTCTTTTTTTTTAATTGTTATCTATTCCATTAATCTTGCTTTCGTAGTCATCTCGGGGAACAACATGGGGTAGGTATTTCCCCCATATCAGTCTTGCCTATATCCCATTCCTACCCTCTTTAGAAAGATGAAGTCAAACCCTTTGATGCTCCCTAATGTCTGTGCTTTCCAGAGATCTGTCCATTTGTGTGTTTCTGCCTTCTACTGCTCCTCCAAACACCTCACAGCATTTTGTCCTTGAGATCATGAGGACCCTGCCCAATGCATACATCATATTCCTTTTAAGAGAGTCATAGAGTGTGTGGAAGATTGTACCTTTGTGTTCCTATAACTACAAAGAGCCATGAAAATAGAAGCATCAAGGTTATGTGTCCAGTCACTAGAGAAAGTGGTATACCACCAGCTAAGAGGGCACAGAAACATGAGGCCCCTTGGAGGTAGAAAATGGAGCCACTCTCAGGACTATTGCTTCTAATAACCAAGGGCAACAGCAACTTTGCAGGAAACAGAATACCACTTCCCCCACGGCCTTCCTCAATCAGGAGTATGGATGTGCCAACAACCTAACTTCTTATACTGTGTGTGTGTGTGTGTGCACGTGTACACAAGTGTGTGTGTATGTGTGTGTGTATGATTTACACATGGACTAATTTATCTATTAGATTCATACTAGAACCAGAAAATTGTCTAGAACTGTAATAGTCTATAGGGATCAACAAACTACAGTGCATGAATCAAATCCTACCAAGTCATTGCTTTTTCACACTTTATGAGCTAAAAATGGTTTTTACTTTTTCTACTGACTACATTTTAAATGGTTATATAAATACCCACATCATATTCTCAGTTTTACCCACTGGCTGGCAAAACCTGAAATATTTACTCTCTTGCCCTTTAAGAAAACATTTGCCAACACCTGTTCTAGAACAGTGACTCTCAATAGAGTCAGAGTAATGGAAGGGGAAAATGTGAACATCAGGATCTTTGGGTGGGATCTGGGGTGCACTGTTAGAAAAGCAACTAGTCCCATAACCAAGGAAATCCAGTTGTAGGTGTAACCTGGAGAAACCCTCTGCATGTAAAAGGAAGACCACACTACATGTTCCTAACAATAAAAAAAAAAAAGGAAAATTATAAACTAAGTTGTGGTATATTAGTATAATGGAAATCTGCACAACAGTAGGAGAAATTACCTAGACCTAGATACATATCATTATGAGTAGGTCTCAAAAAATAATGATTGCAAAAAGCAAATTGCAGAATGATCCGTATATTCTGGAACTGAATGCATAAACTGACAAACAAAAGTTCAAGACAATACTATGGGTTGTTGCTGGGTATATATATGTATATGAAAAGATGTCAAAAAATAGACTGGAAGAGGGGCTCCTGGATGGTTCAGTCAGTTAAGCATCTGCCTTTGGCTCAGGTCATGATCTCAGAGTCCTGGGATCGAGCCCCACATCGGGCTTCCTGCTCAGCAGGGGAGATTGCTTCTCCCTCTTCCTCTGCCCCTGCTCATGTGCTCTCTCGCTCATTCTGTCTTCCAAATAAATACATAAAATCTTTAAAAAACATCAACTGGAAGAATGTCCACCAAACTTTTGTACTATTGCCTCCAGGAAGAAAGAGAGCAAAGGCAAGGACAGAGGTCAGAAGTGAGGTTGGGATGAAATGGTTGTAGCCAACGCATGTGCACACTTGCACACACAAAATGAAGTAAAAAACAATAAAAAGCAAATACAAATTCTGAGTAGTTGGAAGCCAGCTGCCTATTTTCTTAGTCTTACCTCCAAGTTAACAGAGCATATTCTAAAATTACTATTGTTTTTATTTGCTCGTTCCCACTACAATTAATTTTAAAATTCTAAGTAACTAAAGAAGAGTGTGAGGGTGTTAGTCTAATCAAAAGGAGCATGGACATTTTAAAATTTGAGAAACACTAATCTGAAGCAACAGTTTTCAATTATTTAATCAACTGTATTGAAGTATAATTTATATACAACACATTTCACCCATTTTATTTTTTTTAATAAGGAAGCTCTACACCCAAAATGGAGCTTGAACTCCTGACCCTGAGATCATACTTTACCAACTGAACCATCCAGGCACCCCTCACATTTCACCCATTTTAATAAAAACAGTCCAATGAGTCTTGCTAAATACCCACAACAGGCCCATGTAACAACCATCACAATCAAAATGCAGAAACAGAAGGGGGAATGAACCATGAGAGACTATGGACTCTGGGAAACAAACTGAGGGCTTTAGAGGGGAGGGGGGTGGGGGAATGGGATAGGCCAGTTATGGGTATTAAGGAGGGCACATATTGCATGGTGCACTGGGTGTTACACACAAGTAATGAATCATGGAACTTTACATCAAAAACTAAGAATATACTGTATGGTGACTAACATAACATAATAAAAAATTATTATTAAAAAAAACACAAACAAAATGCAGAACACTTTCATCTCCCAAAATGTTCTCACCTCCTCCCCCTGAACCCTGGCCCCCAGGCAACCACTGATCTGCCCAAGAAATAAGTTATGTGAAGTCTGAGAACGCCTGATTGAAATGGTGGAGGACAGGGGTGCTAATCCTGCTTGAAAACCATAGAAGCTCAGCAGTGGTTTCCTCCTTCCAAATTTGAGCTCTACTTTTAACACAGAACATTTCTTACAGCCCCACATGAGAACAGTTGCCTTTTTATTACCTCTTGAATGAGAAAATATGTATGTGCATATAAATCCCCAAACTCCAGGAATCACTGGCCCACCATGGTCTGGAGGGTATCCATTCTAAGAAAACTTGATCCAACCTCTAATATTAAGGACAAGAGAACTTGAGGAGATTTACCTGAACTCAGCCCCAAGTGAAGGGACATCTGGTCAACACTCTCACGGAGTTAGCAGATCTGACAACATACCTCATCTCCCCCTTCTCTGCCACACTACCCTTAAATAGAAAAATAGATGTGCCCACCATTCCCTCCCAAGAAAGTGATGCTGGGCCCCAGTCAGGATGATATCCCAGAACGCTGGGTACAGGACTGGGGTGGGGCCTTGCTATCCCAAAGACTGTGATGTTTAAAGTTGAGGGAGAAACCTAGGAAGTGGCTTTCCACAAATCAATAAGTTGTCCATCAAGAGGGATATGTCAAAAAGGACAAGTCATGGTGCAAAGTCAACAAACAGCGCCTGGCCCAGTTTCCTGCATATAACAGACATTCAAATAATAGCTGCCCCACTTCCACAAAGGATGTAGAAAGTCATAAGAGAACACTTCTTCTTACTCTAACAATGAGGAAAAGCCAGAAAATCTACAAAAACATAACTCTTTTGAGCCCATCAGGGAGTTAAGGTCACAAGGCAAGCAAGTGAACTAAATTCCAAAGGATGAAAACCCCTCCAAGGAGAGAAGGATCACACAAACTGTTTCACCTTTGTCAGCTCACCACAGCCTGACAAAGGAGGTCACCACAAAAGTAGGTAAGAAGCAGTCAGCTAAAATTTTAGTGAATTCTAAAAAGTCAAGTGTGGGCCAGAATATCAGTTTAGAATTACTGGGAGTCCCAGACACAAAGAGAGTTCCAAGTTGCCCACAAATTCTTTGTTATGGGCCTTCACCAGAAGCACATGGAAAGACTGGCACAAGAGAGGATATTGGAATGAGTGCCCCAAGGTGGTGCAGGTATGTAGGTGGTGATCTGCTGCCACTGTAGTGTAGGCACAACACCCTACACACTTCCCAGACCCTCCTTCAGATGAAGCAACTGCCTCAAGCTGCTGGAGTATGGGAAAGAAAAGCTCTTGAGCCCAGAATACTACACTAATACAAAACAGAGGTTTGCTACTACTGAAATGGGGCAGAAAACTCTCTCCCAACTAAGATCCAACACAAATAAACCCTGTAGAGTTTGGTTTTCATGGGAGTGGGAGGTATGCTGATAAATCCCTATCCCTGAGACTCAGGTATACAGCCCCTGCCTAAGCCTGAGGCTAGACCAGCAAAGTGAGACAATCCCCATCCCCAGTCCCCATCAAGAGCACCAAGTAACAAGCAGCAAAGTCTATTATTTGGGAGTGTCAAGATCTTGGAGAAATTGACCACACAGTTACTACTGAAAGCTGAGTGTGAAACAGGCACACAGAGACACCCCCCCCAAGCACTCCAATCCCCACATTAAGTACAAGACAACAGCATCTCACCGATAGAGGAATCTGAAGTCTGTGGTGTACTGAAGGAAATGATAGCAGAAACAAAATAAAAACCAGCTCAATTCCTAAGTAGACTGACTCAACCACCCATGCTGATGGCCTGAAAGAAGAGGCTCATCCTTTTCTGGGTATAAATACTGTTTACTTCAGTCTCTTAACTGTTTTTCTACATGCAGTTAAAAAAAATTGAGATACACAAAAAAGGGCAAGAAAAAAACAAAAAATGTAGAGAGATAAAACAACCAACAGAACCAGACTCACATGACTCAGATGTGTCTGTCAGACACAGACTTTAAAATAATTGATTACTATGTTAAGAAATCTAATGGAAACATTGAACATGAATCTGATGAATTTAATAGGAACATGAACTAATAGGGAATTTCAGCAGTGAGTCAGAGTCAAATGGAAAGCTGGAAATATAAAATGCAATTTCAGAGATTAATTCTTCCTCTGGCCTTATCAGCAGGCTGCACACAGCTGAGCCAGAAATCAATGAACTTAAAGATAGGTCAACAAAAATTATACATACTCAAGTCCAAAAAGAAAAAAAGAGTGAAAAATAGAACAAACTGTCAAAAGCTGTGGGACAATATTAATCAGTCTAACATACATATAATTGAAGTCCCAAGAGGAGAAAAAAAGAGAGAATGGAAGAGAAGAAATGCTGCCATTTTTATTCTTTTTTAATATAATATTTATTATCTCTCTGGATGTCTTTTTTATCTCTGGGTTTCAGCAGTTTGACTCTGGTGTGCACGTGTGTGTGTATGTTTTATATTTCTCTAGATTTGGTATACAGAGCCTCTTGCTTATGGTCTCTCATTAATTTTAGACAATTTTTGGCCATTATCTCTTCAAATATTTCAAATATTTGGATTTCCTTAAAGAAATGAAGTGGAAAATGGTAAAACTGAGGGTAAATATGAAGCACGTGTTTTTAATAGAATATTTTTGGTCTCAGATAAGAAAATACCTCAAGTCAGTAAAAGTAAATCCAGGAGTAGACAATACTGGTGGGTCTGCTAACTAGCAACAATTCTATTTTAAACATTCTTGAATTAGTCAAGCCTACCACCTAACCCATTGCTCCTGTTCCTTCTCAATGAGTAAGACCTAAGAGCCCCATTACTCCCTATGGTTCAAGACATCATCAGAAGTCATCCCTATTGAAAGTAGAAGATGTCCTTCATCACATCTGCTCAGCTTACCTCTGATTCTAGCCTGGTTGGTGGACAGTTCCTTGTGAGCACAGACTCACCTCTCACTGACAAGCACATCCTCAAGCACATCCCACCTGTATTTCCACTTTCTTCTCCCAGAGCCTTCTAAAACACTGCAGAACCTTTCTAGATCCATCATAAGAGCAGCCACGATGACAGGGATATCAACATTCTAGGGGCTACCCACAGCCAATGCAGGAAGAAGGCACCAGTGGACAAGTGCCCCAGCCTCTTGTCATTCAGGGGGATATTCTCTATGCTTCTTAGAGTCCTGTGCAAAACAGAGTATTTGTTTGATGCCCACAGTAATACAACCTCATTTTGATTCTTTCTCTTCCCCTGTCTCATTCTCCTTGGTTCCACCCTTCTGCCTCCTAATATCACCTCCCAGAAAACTACCTGCACCCAAGCTCCAGTCTCAGACTCTACTCTTGGGAAGAAACTCAAACCAAGACATATTTCATTATTGAAGGCTCAGGACCTCCATATTGTCTGGCTTTATCAGTCCAGAAAGATTCACTCCTGTTACCCCAAGTCCCCACCAGCAAACAGCCACACACACCAGGAAGAAGCCTTCAACTTGGCCATCCTTAGGAGATGAACCAACCACTAATTTGAGGGAGAAGGAAGTGGCAGGGTGATTGCTACCCTTACAGGGACCAGTTATTGTTTTTCCATTTTTTCCACTGACATTTACACCTGGGGGGGGGGTAAGGACATGGACTTGAATAGCCAACTGTCCTAAAGTTATCTAATCCCCAGGCCTCCATCACACACACATAAATATACATACTCAGTGTGGTGCCTGAAAAGGGAAATCAAATCTTGACAAATCTATGGCAGGTTTTGGACCTGGATTATTCTCAATCTATCTTTCCATACTTCTAAGTTGAGAGTTAGGGCCATGTGCAACAGAGCCTAATAACCCCAGTGACTAAAAGAAGACAAGGAGAATGACAAGTCCAGCCTTGGAGCGGTTCCCCAAGCAGCATGACCAGCCAAAACTTCCACCCTCCCTGTCCACCCTAATCTCTGTGGTAAGTCACTTCTCTTCACCCTACCCCAGCCACCAATCCATCAAAGGACAAAAGATAGTCCTCTCCCTTTTAAGTGCAAAACATTTTCTTCAAAGCGCTGAATTTAGGTCCATTCATGGACTCATGAAGAGATTCCCAAAGAAACAGCCATTAGGACAGCTTGGAGCTTTTAAGTTCATCCAACCTAGGTATAAACGTCATTGAGAACCTCCTTTGTGCAAACAGAATACCAGGGAGACACAGAGATGGGGAAAACCCACTTCCTACCCTCAAGGACATTTCAGTCTAATGGGGCAAATGACACCTAACAAAACAGGAAGTTGATGCTCTTAGGTTTTTTCAGAAAGGGCTTAGTTAGTATCTCCTTTTAAATTTCATGATACACCAGATGATAAAAGTGTGACAAGTGCTACAGGTTGTACCTGTGGACCCAGACTTCAAGGGGAAAACTGAGTTAACAATGTAAAAAAACCCAGAAATAGCAAAATTAAACCCACTAGATCAATAAATAGTATTTAGTAAGAGTTTATTGGGCATATAAGAACACTTTGTGAACTGGAGCTTTCAAATTTAAAACTGATATGAAGCTCAGGGGCATGGCATTACAGGATGGTTTGTAAAGTGAAAATGAGGAAGTTGTTTATCTTTACAATGATTGGTTATTATAATGGGGTTTCCAGATAGCAGAGGATTGGTTAAAAGTAATTATCTGGAAAACTGGATGGAGGTTCCTCAAGAAGTTAGAAATAGAGCTACCCTATGACCCAGCAATTGCACTACTAGGGATTTACCCCAAAGATATAAATGTAGTAATCCGAAGGGGCACCTGTGCCCCAATGTTTATAACAGCATTGTCCACAATAGCCAAACTATGGAAAGAGCCCAGTTGTCCTTTGACAGATGAATAACTAAAGAAGATGTGGTACACAGACACACACACACACACACACACACACACACACACATACACACACACAGTGAAATATTACTCAGCCATCAAAAAGAATGAAATCATGAAATCTTACCATTTGCAACAACATAGGTGGAACTAGAGGGTATTATGCTAAGTGAAATAAGTCAATCAAAGAAAGACAATTATCATATGAGTTCACTCATTTATGGAACTTAAGAAACAAAACAGAGGATCATAGGGGAAGGAAGGGAAAACTAAAAAAAGATGAAATCAGAGAGGGAGACAAACCATAAGAGACTTAACTACAGGAAACAAACTGAGGGTTGTGGAAGGGGAGGTGGGTGGAGGGATGGGGTAACTGGGTGATGGGCATTAAGGAGGACACGTGATGTAATGAGCACTGGGTGTTAACTGATGAATCACTGAACTCTACCTCTGAAACTAATAATACACTGTATGTTAATTAATTGAATTTAAATAAAATTTTTTAAAAAATAAAATAAAAAGTTATCTCATATTAGTTTTAGGAAGATGACTTGTTTCTTTATGATTATCAGAGACATTTACAAAATAATAACCTAAGTTTTGCTTATGTTGATAAAATAAGCTAGATTTAGTTTTTGCTTATATGGGTGAAATGGTTTTGTCTGCTCAAGGAATTCTCACACCTGGTCTCTATTTTGTACTTAATTTTAACAAAATACTAAGAGAAATTAAACTAGTGGGAAATTTAACAAAGGTCCAAAGTGTGTTTTTCCATGGGAAGAGAGTCTCCTCAAGTTCTGCCCACACTCCTGAGAAGTCCCAATCTAAGAAAGTACTTCTGTCTATAAGGCCAGGCCAAGCTTGCATCTCTGTCTTCTGCTCTGGGTGCCCAGACTGGCCTATAAACACCTAGGAGAGAACTTACTCAACATATATTTGTTTGCTAAGGCTGTGGGACCCATACCAAACCCTGATCGTAACATTACCTTTAAAAGTCATGGAACTCTTTAAAAAAAGAACAGCTGAATCCAAACCTCAGAGAGATGCTCTGATTAAAAATAGGATGAAATCTAGACCTTCCCCTTCTCAACCTTAAGGATAGCCCCCAAGGCACCCCAAAATGTTTAGCCACATTCACCTTGGCTTTTCCAGTCTTAAAATATTTTCCAGTTCCAAGATCCTGTATCTCAGCACATTCCCAGGCTGAGATGAAGTGTAGAGGGCTGCACATTCCTCAACATTCCTCCCATGGAGAGGTTGGGTCTGTGCCCCACCCCTTAAATCTGAGCTGGCCTTACTGACTTGCCTATGCAAAAGAATGTGGCAAAAATGATGTTCTGAGAATTCTGAGCCTTGGTCATAAGAAGTCTTGCCGCTTCTGCCTGAAGCACTAGGAACTCTCACTCTTGGGATGCTCCTATTTAGAAGTCAGCCATGATATTGTGAGAAGCCCACACCACATGGACAGGCCACACAATGCTCCAGTGACAGCCCAAGCTGACAGCTGGTATCAGCTGGTAGCCATGTGGATGAGGCATCTTGGATGTCCAGCCCAGTTAAGCCCCTAGATAATCCATCATCAGCCATCATCTGACTGCAACTACAGACGAGATCCCAAGCAAAATCTGCCCAGATAAACCTAGCCAACCCACAAAGGCATGAGAAATAATAATAAATTATTGTTGTAAGCTACTGTGTTTTGGTGTCAGTTTTATCCAGTATATGGATAATAGGAGTATATGCACAGGGAAAGTTGGTGAGAACAAAGTTCCCTGACCATAGTGAGGGGCTAGTTCCCCTAATCTAGCTGCCCCATCCTTCATGGATGGCTCTCCATATCTCCTGGAGACTTGAGGAATTCTGTAGGGACTGCAGCCGTACATCAGAGTCTGGTGAGACTCAAATCCAAGAGCCTCATTGTACAAAGAACCTGAAGCTCAGTGAGATAGGAGGAAAAGTCGGTGACAGAGCCAGGGCAACAAACTCACTCTCTTGTCCTATGATCTAACTATGGCACTATGCTGCCTCCCCATCTGTTCTGGAACAGAACAGGCAGAATCTCTAACAGACTCTTCCAAGCATAACTCCTTTCCTGGAAGAATTACTCTGAGAACCACAGGAATGTTGCTTCCATGAGACCTCTGAATTAATCTGCTCTCCACAAGCTCATCACATCGCCTAGAAGGGCAGACTGCCAAATGATGTCTATTAAAATTTACTCATTACACCTGTTTTGAGCATCTACTTTATGCCAAGAAACAAGTTAGGCTTTGGGGCACCTGGGTGGCTCAGTTGGGTGAGCATCTGCCTTCGGCTCAGGTCATGATCCCAGGGTCCTGGGATAGAGCCCCATGTGTCAGGCTCCCTGCTCAGCAGGGAGCCTGCTTATCCCTCTGCCCCTCCCCCTCTCCCTACGCGTGGTTTCTCTCTCTTCCTCCCTCCCTCCCTCCCTCTCTTTCTCTCAAATAAATAAACTAAAAAGAAATGAGTTAGGCTTAGATATAAAGGACACAAGCATGAATAAAATAAAGTCACTTCCCTAAAGCTACCAGTATAGGTCAGGTTACAGATACAATCTGCTACAATACCATGAAATGAGTTTTCTAACAGTAATACCATGAAGTACCATGCAGTCATAATTGGGACACTTCTAAGTGGTGGCATTTAAGCTAGCTTTGAAGAATAAGTAGGAATTGAAAAAACAGGTATGGCATAAAAGTCCAGGCAGAAGGAAAGACAAAACAAAGGTATGAAGGAGTCAAAGTCCAAACCATGCTTCAAATCTTCTAGTATTCTGGATGGCAAATGAGTCAGCAACATGGTAGAGTGAGATGGAAATAAGAAGCTGAGGTTGGGCAAGGCAGGGCTTCCATGCCGGGATAAACATTTGGAATTTTATCCTACAGGAAAAGTCAGATGCTGTATAACAACAACAAGATAGATTTATGTTTCACAATGGAGACTTGGCAGTAGGGAGAATAGAAGAAAACTGTGTATTAGTCAGATTTTGTTGAGTAACAAACACTCCAAAATCATAGTGGCATACAGCAATAACCATTTACTTCTCATTCTTGCGCCTCTGTTTTGGCTAAGTATAGGTGACCTTAACTGGGATTGGCTAGGCTTAGCTCCAGAATGGGGGTGGGGTCCAGGTCTACTTCATGTATCTCTCATCCTCCTTGCACCAGAAGCTACCCAGAGCATTTTCTTCTCATAGTACTAGCAGAAGTCCAATAAAGCAAGCCCAAATGCACAAGCACATTCCAAGCCTCTGCTCAAATCACCCTTGTGAATATCCCAGTGGTCAAGGCAAGTCACATGACCAAGCCCTACCTCAAAGTCCATCCACCATGAAGCCACGGCAAATGGATGGGTGAATTTATCACAGAGGAGTGAAGAATTGGGACCAGTGATGAAATCAACCACAAACCAGGAGAAGAAGAAAGAAAAGAGACTCAATGGGAAGATCATTGCAAAGGTCCAGGCAGGAGGTGATTAACATCAGAACAGAGCCAATGGCAAGAGGAAGGATAACAGGAAGGGGAGTCTCCAGGTGTAGAAGAAAGAGCAGGAAGAAACACCAAGGTGACTTCCAGCTAAGCAACCAGGTAGTAGGTGATCAGCTGGGTGAGGTCAAGAACCCAAACAAAACTCAGACTTGGGATGGCATTAATAAGGCATTCTAGATGGAACTTGTTTGGTCATTGAGGTCACAGTAGTCAGGTGAAAATTAATTCAGAGGTTCAAGGGAGATACCTGGGTTGGTGGAAGCAATGTGGGAGTTAAATCTAGATCTGCCTTTTACAATATGGCAATCACTAGCCACGTGTAACCACTTAAATTAATTAAAATTCAATAAAACTCAAAATTCAATTCCCTAGTTGCATTAGCTACATTTCTAGGACTCAATAGCCACATGTGGCTACTGGTTGCTATGTTGAGCAGTATGGATATAGGACATTTATATCATCACAGAAAGTTCTATTGGACACTGCTGCATAGTGACTGAGCCATGAGTAGTTTAGATGGAGGAATAAGAGATTGTGTGGCTTATAGGAGGAGTGGTGAGATGAGTCAAAAGACAAAATGGTTTGGGTAATGAGAACATCTACAGAAGGTTGCCACAACTGTGGGGAACAAAGCTCCTCTACCTTGCTAGGGGATTCCTCTTTCAAGCACCCAGTGAAATAGAGTTCTAGCCACTAAAGACCTTGTTAAATTCACACCCAATACCAAATTTAGCCAACAACTGCACTAAGTCTGATACTGCACACTCACTCACTTGACATTAGATGAGCACCTAGTTTATACTGGAGCTCATACTACAGAAAGTAGAGCAGATTACTAGGGCTGAATGCTCTCTGAGGTCTTTCGTGTTCTGGACTATACTTTCCAGAGGCCTCTGGGCATAACGTCCCTTCCTTCTAAGGTGGGAAGCCCCGTTGTGCTGGAGCAAGCTGCACAGCACCCCGGCGGAAGAAGCTTGGACAGTGGGTTCGTTCCAGTTGGTGGGACATGAGCCTGAAGCCGAGTGACAAGAGACTGAGGGAAGAGCCGCTGTTGGACAACTGAGAGTTTTATCCAGGTGTGGATTTTGAAGATGGAGGAGGAGTAGGGGACCCCTTTTTCAGCTGGTCCCCTGAGTCGAGTTGGATAGGTACCAGACCAGCCTGAACATCCACGGAATCAGCCTGAGATGCAGGAAGATACATCTGGATCTCTACAAATGAACATCTCCAGCACTGAGTATTGAGGTATGAAGCAGGGAGCCGTGAAACTGTGCACAGATATCAGAAGATAAATGGAAGGGGGAGGGAGCCGCCACATTCGGGTGCCGGGAAGCAGTAGCCACCTGCACGGGGGAGCGGGCAGATTTGCGGACCAGCACCCGCTAGGGAGCACACTGAGACTGTGAGCTGGGGAACATGTGTGACCAGACTGAAAACTGGAGCTCCGGTGTGCTCACTGGAATCAGACTGAGACCGGGAGGTCCGGGAGCATGCAGGGGCGGCTGGTGGCTGGCGGCTGGCGGTGTTAGAAACACAAAGGACAGAGATGCACCAGCCCTGGAAGTGAGGGCTGGGACGCCAGGTGTGGGGCGCACATCCCAGGACGCTGCAGGGTTGAGCAGCACCAACAGAATCAGAGTTAAAGTGGCCAGAACATCAGTGGAGAACGGTCCATGATCCCTCTGTCCTGAGACAGAGGCTGAGATTCGGCCACTGCTGCTCTGACTCTCAGAAGAGGCACAGCAAATTGCCAGGGAAAGTTGCCAGAGAACAAAAGCCTGGAAACACCGGCTCACAGCGTGCCCATCCCCATCCCCCTTCGCAGGGGAGATGGAGTCTCTACCCAAACAGGGTTGCCTGACTATCGGTGCAGCAGGCCCCTCCCCTAGAAGGCAGGCTGAAAAATCAAGAAGCCCACATCCCTAAGGTCCCTATAAAACAAGGGTGCACAGGCTGGGTCCCAGTCAGTAATTTGGGCTCTGGACAACCCCACAACCTCTCCTCATCAGAATGATGAGAAGGAAAAATCCCCCCCCAGCAAAGAAAAGACAATGAGTCTGTGGCCTCTGCCACAAAACTAATGGATATGGATATAACCAAATTATCAGAAATGGAATTCAGAGTAACAATGGTCAAGATGATGTGTAGACTTGAAAAAAGTATTAACGAAAATGTTAATGAGAATATAGAATCTCTAAGGGCGCAAGTGAGAGCGAATCTGGCAGAAATTAAAAATTCTATGAGCCAAATGCAGTCAGTCAAAACTAGAGGCTCTGATGGCCAGGGTGAATGAGGCAGAAGAACGTATCAGTAAATTGGAGGATGGGTTAGTAGAAGAGAAAGCTAGAAGAGAATCTGGACTCAAAAAATTCCACGCTCAGGAATGTAGGTTACGGGAGATAACTGACTCAATGAAACGTTCCATGTCAGAATCATCGGCATCCCCGAGGGGGTGGAGAAAAACAGAGGTCTAGAAGAGATATTTGAACAAACTGTAGCTGAAAACTTCCCTAATCTAGTGAGGGAAACAAACATTCGTGTCCAAGAGGCAGAGAGGACCCCTCCCAAGCTCAACCATGACAAACCTACGCCACGACACATCATAGTGCAATTCGCAAATATTTGATCCAAGGATACAGTAATTAAAGTGGCCAGGGCAAAGAAATTTCTCACGTACCAAGGCAAAGGTATCAGAATTACGTCAGACCTGTCTACACAGACCTGAAATGAGAGAAAGGGTTGGGGGGGGGCATTTTTAAAGCTCTTTCATATCTCTCAGTAATCAGTCTTAATGTAAATGGTTTGAACCATCCCATAAAACGCCACAGGGTTGCAGATTGGATAAAAAGAAATGACCCATCCATTTGCTGTCTACAAGAGACTCATTTCGAACCCAAAGATGCATTCAGACTGAGAGTAAGGGGATGGAGTACCATCTTTCACGCAAATGGACCTCAAAAGAAAGCTGGGGTAGCAATTCTCATATCAGATAAATTGGATTTTAAACTAAAGACTATAGTTAGAGACGCAGAAGGGCACTATATTATTCTTAAAGGATGTATCCAACAAGTGGATATGACAATTATAAATATATATGCCCCAACAGGGGAGCAGCAAGATTCACAAGTCAACTCTTAACCACAATAAAGAGATGTATAGATAAAAATATGCTAATAGTAGGGGACCTCAACACTCCACCATCAGAAATAGACAGATCACCTAAGCAAGAAATCAGCAAAGAAACAAGAGCTTTGAATGCCACACGAATAAAGAGACATATAAATAAAAATACATTAATAGTAGGGGACCTCAACACTCCACTATCAGAAATAGACAGAACACCCTGGCAAAAACTAAGCAAAGAATCAAAGGCTTTGAATGCCACACTCGACGAGTTGGACCTCATAGATATATATAGAACACTACACCCCAGAACCAAAGAATATTCATTCTATTCTAATGCCCATGGAACATTCTCAAGAATAGACCATGTTCTGGGTCACAAAACAGGTCTCAACCGATACCAAAAGACTGAAATTATCCCCTGCATATTCTCAGACCACAACGCTCTGAAATTGGAACTCAACCACAAGGAAAAATTTGGAAGAAACTCAAACACTTGGAGACTAAGAACCATCCTGCTCAGGAATGACTCGATAAACCAGGAAATCAAAAATCAAATTAAACAATTTATGGAGACCAATGAGAATGAAAATACAACAGTCCAAAACCTATGGGATACTGCAAAGGCAGTCCTAAGGGGGAAATACATAGCCATCCAAGCCTCACTCAAAAGAATAGAAAAATCTAAAATGCAGTTTTTATATTCTCACCTCAAGAAGCTGGAACAGCAACAGAGGGACAGGCCTAATCCACGCACGAGGAAGCAGTTGACCAAAATTAGAGCTGAAATCAATCAAGCAGAAACCAGAAGTACAGTAGAGCAGATCAACAGGACTAGAAGCTTTGAGAGAATCAATAAAATTGACAGACCACTGGCAAGACTTATCCAAAAGAAAAGAGAAAGGACCCAGATTATTAAAATTATGAATGAAAAAGGAGAGGTCACGATGAACACCATTGAAATTGGAAGGATTATTAGAAATTTTTATCAACAGCTATATGCCAATAAACTAAGCAATCTGGAAGAGATGGAATCCTTCCTGGAAACCTATAAACTACCAAGATTGAAACAGGAAGAAACTGATTTCTTAAACAGGCCAATTAATGATGAAGAAATTGAGTCAGTGATAAACAACCTTCCAAATAACAAAACTCCAGGCCCGGACGGTTTTCCTGGGGAATTCTACCAAACATTCAAAGAAGAAATAATACCTACTCTCCTAAAGCTATTTCAAAAAATAGAAACAGAAGGAAAGCTACCAAACTCATTCTATGAGGCCAATATTACCTTGATCCCCAAACCAGGCAAAGACCCCCTCAAAAAGGAGAATTACAGACCGATTTCCCTAATGAATATGGACGCCAAAATCCTCAACAAGATACTTGCTAATAGAATCCAACAGTTCATTAAAAGGATTATCCACCACAATCAAGTGGGATTCATACCTGGGATGCAAGCGTGGTTCAATATTCGCAAATCAATCAGCGTGATTGATCGATATGGTGTATCAGCGTGATACATCATATCAACAAGAAAAGACTCAGGAACCATATGATCCTCTCAATCGATGCCGAAAAAGCATTTGACAAAATACAGCATCCTTTCCTGATTAAAACCCTTCAGAGTGTAGGAATAGAAGGTACATTTCTCAATCTCATAAAAGCCATCTATGAAAAGCCTACTGCAAATATTATTCTCAATGGGGAAAAGCTGGAAGCCTTTCCCTTAAGATCAGGAACACGACAAGGATGCCCACTCTCGCCACTATTATTCAACATAGTACTAGAAGTCCTTGCAACAGCAATCAGACGACAAAAAGGGATCAAAGGTATTCAAATCGGCAAAGAAGAAGTCAAAATGTCTCTCTTCGCAGATGACATGATACTCTATATGGAAAACCCAAAAGAAGCCACTCCCAAACTATTAGAAGTTATAGAGCAATTCAGTAATGTGGTGGGATACAAAATTAATGCTCAGAAATCAGTTGCATTTCTGTACACGAATAACGAGACCGAAGAAAGAGAAATTAGGGAATCCATCCCATTTACAATAGCACCAAAAACCATACGTTACCTTGGAATTAACTTAACCAGAGACGTAAAGGACCTATATTCTAGAAACAATAAATCGCTCTTGAAAGACATTGAGGAAGACATAAAAAGATGGAAAAATATTCCATGCTCATGGATCAGAAGAATTAACATAGTTAAAATGTCCATGATACCCAGAGCAATCTACACGTTCAATGCTATCCCGATCAAAATATTGAGGACATTTTTCAAAGAACTGGAACAAATAGTCCTTAAATTTGTATGGAACCAGAAAAGGCCCCGAATCGCCAAGGAACTGTTGAAAAGGAAAAACAAAGCTGGGAGCATCACAATGCCGGATTTTGAGCTGTACTACAAAGCTGTGATCACAAAGACAGCATGGTACTGGCACAAAAACAGACACATAGACCAATGGAACAGAATAGAGAACCCAGAAATGGACCCTCGGCTCTTTGGGCAACTAATCTTTGATAAAGCAGGAAAAAACATCCGGTGGAAAAAAGACAGTCTCTTCAATAAATGGTGCTGGGAAAATTGGACAGCTACATGCAAAAGAATGAAACTTGACCAATCTCTCATACCATACACAAAAATAAACTCCAAATGGATGAAAGACCTCGATGTGAGACAGGAATCCATCAAAATTTTAGAGGAGAACATAGGCAGCACCCTCTACGACATCGGCCAAAGCAACCTTTTTCATGACACATCTCCAAAGGCAAGAGAAACAAAAGAGAAAATGAACTTGTGGGACTTCATCAAGATCAAAAGCTTCTGCACAGCCAAGGAAACAGTCAAAAAAACTAAGATTTCTGTTTTTTCATCTGCAAAATGGGGATACTAATAGCATCTACTGCTTAGATTTATCATAAGGATTCAATTAGTTCATGCATGCAAAGTATTCAGCAAACCAGTCATTTTAATGGCTGTTGTTTTTGTAATTATTTTATTGAACTGTCCAAACTCTTCAGAAATATGAAAATACCCTAACTCTTTCTCTGCCTGTGGCACCCCTTCTCTGAGCTGGATAGCTGAGGAGCTTGACTATAACAGTTCTGGCGGCAAGGGAGCAATAGAACTGGCCAGAAAGCCACATCTGGGACAGAAAAGCCAACTTTCCAACCAACCAACAAGTATTGTTAAGCACTCTTTTGGACACTGGTGGCTGTCAACTGTGATGGGCAGAATTTTAAGATGGACCCCAAGTTTCCACTCATGTTATACACACCTTATATGAACCCCTTTCCTTTAGTATGAATTTGATGAGACAATCACTCATTTTATTAGGTTAGATTATGTAAGACTCTATCATAGTAGACTGAAGGGAGATTAGAAGTCATAGACTTGCTCCTGGTGCCTGGACGAAAACAAGCATCCATGTTGCAAACTACCTATAGCAACTATATGGCAAAGAGCTGAAAGTGGCTTCTAGTAGCTAAGAGTGGTCCCTTGCTGATAGGAACTCTAGTCCTACAACATAAGGAAATTAATTCTGCCAACAACCAACGAGCTTGGAAAAGCAGTCTAACCAGGCTTTAGATGAGACTGTAGCCCCAGCCAACACCTTGATTTCAGCCTGGCAAGACCCTGAGAAGAGCTAAACTACACCTGGACTCCTGACCCACAGACACTGTAATATAATAAATTCATATTGTTCTAAGTTGCTACATTTGTGGTAATCTGTTACACAGCAATGAAAAACTATTACAGACCCCAATCCCAGAGGTTGGTTGTCTACAGTGGGTATAACAGATGTGATATAAAATCATTAGGACATAGGTTCTTTAGCTCTTTCTGTTCCACCTTCCCTATCACATGAATTCCATCTTTATACATGGCTTATCCTCATGGTCCAAGATGGTTGCTTAATCTCCAGCCATCTTACCTACATTCCAGAGACAAGAAAAAGGAAGGAGAAAAAGGCCAAAAAGGCATTCCCTGGCCATCTTTCCTCTACTTTAAGGAAAAATTCTAGAGGTCTTTTTTTTTTAAGATTTTATTTATTTATTTGACAGAGAGAGAGACAGCCGACGAGAGAGGGAACACAGGCAGGGGGATTGGGAGAGGAAGAAGCAGGTTTCCCAGCAGAGCAGGGAGCCTGATGCAGGACTCGATCCCAGGACCCTGGGATCATGCCCTGAGCCAAAGGCAGACGCTTAATGACTGAGCCACCCAGGCACCCCCAATTCTAGAAGTCTTACTTCACAGCTTCTCCTTATTTCTTGATAGCCAGAAGAACTTACTCACATGGTTACAGCTAGCTCAAATGAGGTTGGGAAATGAAGCAGGGCACAATTGCTGCTCTTAGAATCCAACACCCATTCATGCCAAAAAAAAAAAAAAATCCTCAGTAAACTAGAAATGGAGGGAATGTTGCTCAACTTGATAAAGAATATCTACAAAACACCCACAGCTAACATCATACTTAATGATGAGAAATTCAAAACTTTCCACTAAGATGGGGGACAAGGCAAAGATATACCCTCTCACCACTTCTTTTCAATATCATACTGGAAGTTCTAGCTAATGCAATAGGACAAGAAAAGGAAATAAATGGTATGCAGATTGGGGAAGAAGAAATAGTACTGTCTTTGTTCACAGATGACATGATTATTTATGTAGAAAAATCTTAAAGAATCAATTAAAAAAACTCCTGGAAATAATAAGCAATTAGAGCAAGATTGAAGAATATGATGATACAAGGTTAATATGTAAGAATCCATTGCTTTCTTATATATCAATAATGAACAAGTAGAATTTAAAATTTAAAACACAATACTATTTCTTTAGCACCCCCCCCAATTAAATACTTAGATATAAACCTAAGGAATATGTACAAGATCTACATAAAAAAAAAAACTACAAAGCTCTGATTAAATAAGTCAGAGAAGAATGAAAGCAATGGCAAAATACTTCATAGATAGGAAGACTCAAAATTGTCAACATATCAGTTCTTCCCAGTTTGAGCTGTAAATTCAGTGCAATCACAATAAAAATCCTAGTAAGTTATTTTGTGGATATTGACACTGATTCTAAAGTTTATATGGAGAGGCAAAAGAGCTGGAATATCCAACACAACATTGAAGGAAAAGGACAATTTGGTGGACTGACACTACCCAACTTTAAGACTTACTGTAAAGCAAAAGTAATGAAGACAGTATGGTATTGGTGAAATAATAGACAAACAGATCAATGGAACAGAAAGAGAGCCCCAAAATAGATCCACATAAATATAATCAACTGATCTTTGACAAGGAGATAAAGCAAAAGAATGGAGGAAAGATAGTCTTTTCAACAAATGAACAACTGGAAAAACTGGACATCAACATGCAAAAAAAAATGCTTTTAGATACAGACCATATACCTTTACAAGCATTAACTCAAAATGGATCACAGACCTAAAGGTAAAGTGCAAAACAATAAAACTCCTTAAAGATAACATGGGACAAAACTTAGATGACCTAGGGTATGGTAATGACTTTTTAGATATGACATCAAGGGCACCATCCATGAAAGAAATCATTGATAAGCTGGAATTAATTACAAATAAAATTTCTAATTTGTGAAAGACACTGTCAAGACAAAGAAAAAACAAACCACAGACTGGGAGAAAATATTTGCAAAAGACACATCTAATAAAGGACTGTTATCCAAAATACATAAAGAACCCTTAAAACTCAATAATAGAAAAAAGAACAACTTGATTAAAAAATGAGCTAAAGACCTTAACAGACACCTCACCAAAGAAGATACACAAATAAAAAATAAGCATATGAAAAGATGTTCTACATCATATGTCATCAGGTAAATGCAAATTAAAGCAACAAGATACACCTATTAGAATGGCCAAACCCCAGAACACTGACAACAAAAAATGCTGGTGAGTATGTGGAACAACTGAAACTCTCATTCATTGATGGTGGAAATGAAAAATGTACAGCCACCTAGGAAGACATTTGGAGGGTGGTTTCTTACAAAACTAAATATACTCTTACCATACAATCAATCAATCACACTTCTTGGTATTGACCCAAAGGAGTCAAAAACTTATGTTCACACAAAAACTTGCATATGGATGTCCATAGCAGATTTATTCATAATTGTCAAAACTGGAAGCAGCCAAGACGCCCTTCAGTAGATGAATGGATAAATAAACCAGTACATACAGACAATAGAATATTATTCAGCACTGAAAAGAAATGAGCTACCAAACCATTAAAAGACATGAAGGAAACTTAAATATATATTACTAAGTGAAAGAAGCCTATCTAAAAAGGTTACATACTATATAATTTCGACTATATGACATTCTGGAAAAGCAAAATTATGAACATAGTAAAAAATCAGTGGTTTTCTTTTTCAACATTCCCCTGGCAATTCAGGGTCTTTTCTCGTCAAGAAGGAACTAGGCTTCACTTTCAATACTTTGCTTGGAAATCTCTTCAGCCTAATACCTAAATTCATCACTTACAAGTTCTGCTTTTCTGCTTCCCACACAACTACAGAACAAAACTCAGCTAAGTTTCCTGTCACTATGTAACAAGGATCTCTTTTGTTCCAGTTTCCAATACCATGTTCCTAATTTCCTTCTGATCCTTCATCAGAAGACCTTTAATGTTCATATTTTTATGTTCTGTTTATGACAATATAGGTATTGTCTAAGACAAAACAGGTTTTCTCTGTCATGTTCCTTGCTTCCTCCTGAGCCCTCACAGGCAGTCTTTAATATTCATACTTGTCTGTTCAAGTCAGCTTTGACTTCTTCTATCATGGTCCTCACAAATTTTCCAGCCTTTACCCATTACCGAATTCCAAAGCCACTTCCACATTTTTAGGTATCTGTTACAGCAGCACCCCATTTCAGGTACTAAAATCTGTATTAACTTCTCATTGCTGCTGTAACTAATTAGCACAAATTTAGTGGCTTAAAACACAAATTTACTCTCTTACAATTCTGGAGGTGAGAAGTCTAAAATCAACAGGTCAGAATAGTTGCATTCCTTCTGGAGGCTTCAGGGTAGAAGCTATGCCTTGCCTTTTTCAGCTTCCCGAGCCTGCCTGCATTCCTTGGACTGTAGCCCCCTTCCTCACAGCATTCTAACCTCTTGCTTCCGTCACATCTCCAACTACTAACTGTCTCCTTCTTGTAAGAACCTTTGTGATTATAGTGGGCTCATCCAGATAACCCAGAACAATCTCCCCACCTCAAGATTCTTAACTTAATCACATATGCAAAATTCCTTTTACCACATAAAGTTATATACTCATAGGTTCCAAGGATTAGGATGTAGACATCCTCAATGGGTCATTACTCAGACAACCACAATGCTTTCATGGTGAATATGTGACACTGTGTGTTTGCCAAAACTCATAAACCTTTACAGCACAGAGATAAACTTTAATGTATGCAAATTTTTAAAAAACTATTTAGGATGTCAAAAGATTCCAAGATGGAGTGCAGAATGTGATATAACAGTCTAGCTGTTACAAATGTACAAAGCAACCTCACTAAACGGGGTGGAGGGAAAACGTGCTTATCTAAGTAGCTTTGGAATTAAAAAGGGAACCACGGCTCCTTGAAAACACCTGATTCTAGGACTGGGTTAGAAAACAGCACAAGATGAACCTGGATGAACTTTCTACCATAAGAAAGTAAGGAAATACTTTTAAAAAATCCCCACAATGATAAGCATGTGTGAAAGGGACATGGGAGCCAACTGAAACAGCTTCTAATGGTCAAAGCTAAAATAATTTGAAGAAAAAATATATTAGTATTGGATTATAGCCAAAAGTATAAAATAAAGTATAAAATAAAGTCCATACTGATACAAATTAATGCTTGCATAAATTAAAATAAAAGGAGAATAGACAAATCTCTGTGCAGAAGAATTCTGAATACTTTTTGTAGACACTCTGCCCTTGAGGAAATGGAGCTTAATTGTGCCCTCCTTGAATGAGGGCTACACACAGTGACTTCCTTCTAAAGAGGGAAAAGAGGAACTTCACAGTGGAGAGACCTGACAAACACTACCTCAGCCAGGTGATCAAGGTTCACATCAATAGTGACAGGCAATTTTGATAGTATGCACCCTTGAGGTGATGTGAGAAAAATGGTACTTTACCTCTGTGGTCTTTCTCCCAAGAACATATCACCCCAGGCTAATTCTGAGGGAGAACAACCAGACATATCCCAATGGAGGGGTATCCCACAAAATACTCTATCAGCACATCTCAAAATTGTCAAGATCACCAAAAACAAAGAAATTCTGACAAATCTCCATGGTTAAGAGAAGCCAAAGGAGACATGAGAACTAAATGAAATATGCAATGGGACCCTGAAATAGAAAAAGGACATTAGGTTAAAACTAAGAAAATCTGGGGCGCCTGGGTGGTGCAGTCTTTAAGCGTCTGCCTTTGGCTCAGGGCGTGATCCCGGCGTTCTGGGATCGAGCCCCATATCAGGCTTCTCCGCTAGGAGCCCGCTTCTTCCTCTCCCACTCCCCCTGCTTGTGTTCCCTCTCTCGCTGGCTGTCTCTCTCTGTCAAATAAATAAATAAAATCTTTAAAAATCTTTAAAAAAAAAAACTAAGAAAATCTGTCTTGTTAATTTTAGCCATTCTAACTGGTGTAAGGTGGTATCTCAATGTGGTTTTGATTTGTATTTCCCTGATAACAAGTGATGTTCCACATTTTTTCATGTGTTTATTGGCCATTTGTATGTCTTCTTTGGGCAAGTGTCTGTCTGTTCATGTCCTCTGCCCATTCTTGACTGGGTTATTTGTTTTTTGGGTGTTGATTTGGTAAGTTCTTTATAGATCTTGGACACCAGGCCTTTATCTGTTATGTCATTTGCAAATATCTTCTCACATTCTGTAGGTTGCCTTTTAGTTTTGTTGACTGTTTCCTTTGCTGTGTAGAAGCTTTTCATCTTAATGAAGTCCCAATAGTTCATTTTTGCATTCGCTTCCCTTGCCTTTAGAGATGTGTCTTGCAAGAAGTTGCTGCGGTTCCTCAGGAAGTTAAAAATAGAGCTACCCTATGACCCAGCAATTGCACTACTGGGTATTTACCCCAAAGATACAGATGTAGTGAAAAGAAGGGGCACTTGCACCCCAATGTTCATAGCATCAATGTCCATAATAGCCAAACTGCGTGTGGAAGGAGCCGAGATGTCCTTCAATAAATGAATGGATAAAGAAGATGTGGTTCATATATACAATACAATATTACTCAGCCATCAGAAAGGATGAATACCTACAATTTACATCAACATGGATAGAACTGGAGGGTATTACACTAAGTGAAATAAGTCAATCAGAGAAAGACAATTATCATATGGTTTCACTCATACGTGGAATATTAGAAGGAGTGCAGACAATCATAGAGGAAGGCAGGGAAAACTGAATGGGAAGAAATCAGAGAGGGAGAAAACCCATGAAAGACTCTATAACTGAGGGTTATAGAAAGGGAGGTGTGTGGAGGAATGAAGTAACTGGGTGATGGGCATTAAGGAGGGCACATGATGTGATGAGCACTGGGTGTTATACCCAACTAATGAATCACTGAACACTACACCAGAAGCCAATGATGTACCACTATATATTGGCTAATTGAACTTAAATTTTTTTAAAAAGGAAAAAAACCAAGAAAACCAGAGTGAACTATGGACTTCAGTTGATAATAATGTGTATGTATTGGTTCATTATTGTAACAACTGTATCATGTTACCAGTAAGTATTAACGATACAGGAAATAATAGAGTTTGGAATATATGGGAACTTTGTACCTTTGTGATTTCCCTGTAAATTTAAAACCATTCTAAAAGAAAAAGTTTACTTAGAATAATAAAAGGGAGCCATTAAAGTGTTTAGATTGGGGAAAGTACCATGATAATCCTGGGGCTTTGCAAGAACAGTGTGGTTGGATTGGAAAAGGAAATGGCTAGAACCCAAGAAATCATCTGAAAGCCACTGAGGTCAGCCAGGTCAGCTGAAATGGTGATGGCCTTGACCAGTGTCCTTGAGAACAGTCAGGACGTTATGAATCCCTGGATTTTACCAAGTATCATTATGAAATACACAGGACAACATCTCACTTTGGATACCAGGCTCCTTGCTTAGATGGGTTAAAATGGCTCTGAGATTCAATCTGAAAACAAATATCAAGGTGAATAGTCAAAAGACAAGCTCCAATCACTCAGAGGTCTGTGGTTTTATGAACTTAGAAACTTGGTCTCAACAGATACCGCAAAAGAAGACCATGAGTCTTCTTGAATAGCTAAAAGCTTCAGCAGATAACCTGAGATTTCACCCAACTCTAAAATCCTCTTTACTGTGACTCTGGCCTGTACCATTGTCTTTAAATAATATTCTTCATCCCTCTCATAAAACATGTTCGAGGCTGTTTCTGAAAGAGACTTAAAAAACCCAGCAAAGCAAGTTTTGGTCAAATCTATTTGGGTTTAGCTTTCAGCTCCCCAGCAGAAATCCAGGTCAGTCAATCAGAATGCAATTTGTTGAAAGCCTGCCTTTTGGACAGAAGCATCGGCCAACATAGGGAGAGAGGAAAGAAATACAAGGCATGATGGTGGCGCCTTGCATTTATAGAATGGAGCAGCCAGACACTTGGCCGAGATAGGGTATTTTGAAGTAAACATATGAAATTGAGCAGTTTCCTGGTTTCTGTCAACTGAAGATTAAGAGCCAAAAGTTAAATGTAGGCATTTTTTCCCTCCACAAATGAAATGCGGTGTTCAGAAAGCTCTTTGTAAAGCATTCGCTGGATGGTTGTGATTTACGGACAGCAAT
>NW_024424675.1:5701618-5769511 GCF_017311325.1 Ursus maritimus
ACACCTAGAAAACAGAGACATCTGATCATTGGGCATAAAGTGCTAATAATCTCCAGCTCAAGAAATCCATAAGCCCCTCCCCCAACAAAGAAACAAATACTCATGTGAAAGAAAAGAAATCAGCAGTGAAATGAATGTGCTTATATGGCAAAGATGAGAAGGGAAGATATGGTGGGCTTGTGGCTGTTTTGGGGGTTCTTATTTTATTTGGTTGTTTTGTTGTTCTGTTCTGATTTTGTCTTGTTTAATTCCCCTTGTTTGTGTAACCAAACTGTAACGTAAGCCCCTTGAGGGATGGCCCCATAGATTTTACGCATCATCACCCCAGCCCATGCACAGGATCTTACCCAAGAGGCACTCCACAAACCTTTGTCAGTAACGACCGAGAAGTCTCAATTTGACCATTTACAGGACACAGACTGCCAACCGCTTCCCCTGCAGGACAAGCAGAGTGCCTGTCCCTTGGGTCTAGGTGAAGAAACAAGGAACAAAGGAAAGTCTTTAGACCATGGATTTCTCTTCAAGTAAGAGCCAACAGCCCCAGGCAGCCCTGTTCCTTCCCTTGTCCAGGGAAGCACACTTTGCCCAAGCCCAGATGGCCTCATCCTGTTCAACCCTCATGTGATTGGTGTGTAGCTCAGGGAGCCAATTATCACAGAAACACAGAGGAAGGGGCTGAAGCTGTTTAGTTTGATGTGGCACAGACTGTGACAATCTTTGACCTTTCTCTTTTAAAAAAGGAAAAAAGGGGCGCCTGGGTGGCACAGTGGTTAAGCGTCTGCCTTTGGCTCAGGGCATGATCCCAGCGTTATGGGATCGAGCCCCACATCAGGCTCCTCCGCTATGAGCCTGCTTCTTCCTCTCCCACTCCCCCTGCTTGTGTCCCCTCTCTCGCTGGCTGTCTCTATCTCTGTCGAATAAATAAATAAAATCTTTTAAAAATAAATAAATAAATAAATAAATAAGGAAAAAAATTACCTGCATCTGTGTATAAATAGTTACAAAATAATCATATATTTCCCCCCAAAAAAGGAAACAAAACAGCAGGCAAAATGTAGACACTCATCTCTCTTCTGTTTTGGTTCAGAAAGCAGCCCCAAACCTTCCCACCTACACTTCCAGTATCTGGCCTGTCAGAAGAAACTTGTCTCTGTGCTGCTGCGATTTTACTGACAGAGGATTAACTGTTGCTAAAGGTAAGGATAATCCATCAGTGTCCCGGAAGAAGCCTTCTATTTGCCAAAGTCCAGGGACTGTACGAAAAACACCACTTATGTTTTCATGTAAATGACTGCATCAAATTCTTCCCGTCACAAATTCTAGAGCAAGGCAGCTCTTACACATCGTAGCAGGATAGTGAGACCTCTAGAAGATTCCATGATGTAACCTCCCCTAAAAGCCACGTTCTCTTTAGTGCACAAACCAGTTCTAAAAAAATCTGTGTGTATTGCTGCTGTGACTGTTTGCCCCTAGAGCTCCCCATCAACATCCATTCATGGCTGCCTGACTCATGGCTGGGGGGGGAGTGGCATGGCCCCAGCATTGGGACAGAGGTCTCACTGACATTATTTTACATACTGGAGGTTCCTGGTCTCCTCTAGTCAAATTTCTTCCTTCGGCTTCTGCTTGGATGACCCAGGATGCATTTTACTTTATCATTCTGAGGACTCCTCTTTACTCTTCAGTTTACATGAACCGGGACCAATGATAAAAATATGTTTGTATAATTAATTAATAATACACAAATGTGGTCACATATAATACACACTACTCAGAAAAACAGAGGCATGTCTTCTGGAGACTTCTGTTTTTAGTAACAGCAGGCTAGCTAATTTAGACAAAACCTCCCAAATAAAAACTACCTTCTTAAAAGCACAAATATTCTCTTAAAAGCACTAATATCCTAACAAGAAACAGTGAGGGATGACCCTTGTTTGCTTGTACCCTCGCTGTGGGTACCATTAGCAGTGTAAATGACATAAAACCCTCGACAGAGGGTCTAGTTCTCCATAGAGAAAGTAAGGGAGTGAAGGAATTCACAACATAGTCAGGTTCACTGGCCGTGGAGTCACTGCGTCACTGCAGTATAGTACGAAAGAGTGATTGATGGTCACAATGGGTGAACATGAGTCATCAAGGAAAGTTAAATCATGTAAACACTCTGCTTAAGGGACTCACCTGCTTTAGAAAGCCTTCCCTCCAAAATGCTCAAAATGTTCATGACATAAAAGTTGCCTTGACATTTAAAGGCATACATGAAAAGTGCATTTACGTGAAATGCCATATTCTCAGAGAATTCTTAATAACTGAGGTGTTACAGTGTTCATGGTTTTCTTAAATCAGTGACTACAAATCATATGCTGAACAATTTATAGAATGCGCACCATAGTAATGACCTGAGCATCAGACTGAGAATCCCTGTGAATCTCCCAGTGACGGCTCCTATTCTACATACATCAGAGGACATTTATCAGTCAACCTCAGATTAAGCAACCTGCAGGACAGAGCCCTTTGGGAGTTACCCTCCAAGACCCCCACTGGCAAAATGCACACACAAACCCATCCAGGCTGCATGGGAAATGTGAAGTTCTGCAGACCCATGCAGGGCACTCATACACCCAATTCAATATAAAGAGTTTGTCACAACCCCTCAGTCAGTCCAATGTGCTTTTTCCGTGTAATGCCTCCTGAACCTGGCTACTTCCATTCCAGTCATGTTACCTGGTCCTTGGACTCTTCCAACGGTCTCCCAATGCATTTCCCTGCTTCCACTCTTGCTTCTTACAGCCCATTCTCCACTCAGCAGCCAGTGATCTTTTTAAAGCAGAAGTTAGGCTAATCATCCCCTGCTTTAAGCCTCCAAAGCCTTCCCATCACTTAAGATGAAATCCCAAACTTTTGCTGTGGCCTAAAAGACCCTACCTGATCTGGCCCTGCCTGCCTGCCTCTTGACACATTTCCTACCATTCTCTCCTCATTCACACTGTTCCAGCCATTTTGTCCTTCTTTCCAGGCAGGTCTTGCACATATCAAACCTGTTCCCACCTCAAGACCTTTACAGTTGTCATCCCCTCTGCCTGGATGCTCTTCACCCAGGTAGTTCCATGATTGGATTCTTTTCACCCACTTAGTTCTTCACTGAACTGTCACCTCCTCAAAGAGACCCTCAATGACCACTCTAGCCAAAAAATAGTACCTTCCCACACATCACCCTCTACAATATAATTTTTTTCTGTTTACTCTGTAGCATGAGATAGATCTGATAATTACCTTGCTTATCTGGCTTTTACATGTTTTGTTTGTTTGCTTACTCTCTTCTTCCTAGAAAATAAACTCCTTGAGATCATGGACCTTGTCTATCTTGTTCAGTGCTCTGAATCACTAACATCCAAACAGTGCTTGGCGTATCATAGACATTTAATAAACATTCATTGAATAAATCAACCAATTCTATAAGACTCCAGGAGAAATGTCATTTGAGCAGTTGCATTGGCTGCCATTTTGTTTTGGCTTAAGAGGACAAACTGAGCCATAATTTGGTTTAAGGTTTATTTGGCTATATATTAATAGTTTACCACACCTGGGCCAAATCTGGAAAACAGAAGTCGAAGACTCAAACTCAAAACTTTTTCTCATTCCCTCTTCTCCTTTAGACATACCTCTTCCCAAACTCTGAACTTGCTTAAACATTTAAGTACAACATTTCATTGGCCAGACCCAAGCAGGTGGCACCAGGTTAATTACAGCTAAATGCATTTCTTGTCCTCAGCATCTGCTTAGCCAGTGGTTCTCAAAACTCAGCATCATAACTAAGTGAAAACAGCAAGTCAGAGAAAGACAAATACCATATGATTTCACTCATTGTGTGGAATTTAAGAAGGAAAACAAATGAACAAAGAGAAAAAGAAAAAGAGAAAAACAAAAAAACTGACTCTTACATAGAACAAACCGGTGTTTGCCAGAGGGGAGGTGGATGGATGGGTGAAATAGGTGAAGGGGATTAAGAGTACACTTATCATGGGGTGCCTGGCTGGCTCAGTCACTTAAGCATCCAACTCTTGATACTGGCTCAAGTCATCTCAGGATCTCGGTTGTAGGATTGAGCCCCACCCATGTCAGGCTCCTCACTCAGCAGGGAGTCTGCTGGAGATTCTTTCTCTCCCTCTCCCTCTCCCCTTCCCACTGGTTTCTCTCTCTCGCTCTCTAATAAATAAATAAATCTTTAAAAAAAAAAGAGTACACTTATCATGATGAGCACCGAGTAGTGTATCTAATTATTGAATCACTATATTGTACACCTGAAATACTGTATGTTAATTACACTTGAATTTTTAAAAAGAGAAAAAAAAAGAATTTGGCATCATTGGAATCACCTGGAGGGCTTGTTGAACCACACATTACTAGGCCCAAAGGTTTACTGGAACAATTCATAACAGCTCATGAGAGCTAATGGTTGAATTTTTAGAAATATTGCAAGCCAATTGTGAAACACAGCTGTCACTAAAAAAATAAATCATAAAAATTTTTAATAAAAATTTATGTCTTAAAAAACCACATGGAAAGTATTTTCTAAGTATTTTCTACATGTTTCTATTATGTCTGCTCTGGAGGACATCTATGTCTATTGTCTCTTTAGGAAGGAAACAGGGTATATGGAGAGCTGCTGTACCTTTCCTCCTAGCTCTTCATTCGTTGCGTCATGTGGCTTGAAATTGGCCATGGTAGAAGCACGTATACCACAGCAGTAGGCAAATGCTACACGTCTGGACTTAGATTATTTTATTGATTGTCTAGGCTTAAGAAAGTGATAGAAGCTTAAAAACACAGATTAGGGGTGCCTGGGTGGCTCGGCCAGTGAAGCGTCTGCCTTCAGCTCAGGCCATGATCCCAGGATCCTGGGATTGAGCCCCACATCAGGCTCCCTGCTCTAGGGGGGGCCTGCTTCTCCCTCTCCCTCTGCCTGCTGCTCCCCCCGCTTGTGCTCTCTGTCTCTGTCAAATAAATAAATAAATAAATAAACAAATAAACAAACCTTTAAAAAATACAGATTAAACTTAGATGTATGTCAACCTGTAGCTATTACATTGTGAAGAGCAAAAAAAAAAATTTTTTTTAAGGAAATAGTCTTCTAGTATTTGAAAACTATTATCTGCTTTAGCAAAGAAGTTATTCGTGTCCTTGACAAAAAGATGACATTCTGACATACACCTTGATCTTACCCTGTAATGTAAACAAAAATACCAACAAGCATTCATGTCGGAACTATACTCATTCATCAATTGCAACCATAGGTTGCCTCTTTTTTTTTTTCAGTTAACCTTATCTTTTTTTTATTATATTATGTTAGTCACCATACAGTACAACCCTAGTTTTTGATGTGAAGTTCCATGATTCATTACTTGCGTATAACACCCAGTGCACCATGAAATACGTGCCCTCCTTAATACCCATCACCAGCCTATCCCATTCCCCCACCCCCCTCCCCTCTGAAGCCCTCAGTTTGTTTCACAGAGTCCATAGTCTCTGATACAAAAGTTTGGCAAAGGCCAATGAAAGTATTCTGTGAAAATCAATTTCCTAAATGAAAGTTATAATAAAGAGTGAATATTTTATTATTTATAAATTATGTGCATAATTACGTGTGTACATAACTATATGCATTTTTTTCCAGAGAGCCATTGTTAAGCACTTGCCTGTACACCACCAGCTGGACCCCACCCTTAGAGCTCCAGATTCAGCAGGACTAAGGACAGGCCCAAGAATTTGCATTTCTAAAAAATTCCCCAGAAATACTAGTCCTGCTGTTCTGGAGACCACTCTCGGAGAACAGAGAACTTCTGACTTAAAAGAAAAGGAGGCTTAAAACCACAATGAGATATTACCTCACACCTGTCAGAATGACTCTCATCACAATGACAAAAGATAACAAGTGTTGGTGAGCATGTGGAGAAAAGGGAACCCTCATGCATTATGGTGGGAATGCAAATTGGTGCAGCCACTGTGGAAAACAGTATGGAGGTACACCCTTAAATTAAAAATAGAACTACCATATGATCCAGTAATTCCACTTGTGGGTATATATCTGAAGGAAATGAAATGAATATCCGGAAGACATAGCTGCAGTCCCACATTCACTGCAGCATTATTCACAATAGCCAAGACATGAAAACAACCTAAGTTTACATCAACAAAAGAATGGATTAAAAATATGATTTAAAAATGTGTGTGTGTGTGTGAGAGAGAGAGAGAGAGAGAGAGATTATTCAGCCATATAAAAGAAGGAAATCCTGCAATTTGCTGTGACATGGATGGACCTGAAGGCATTATGCTAAGTGAAATAAGTCAGACAGAGAAAGACAAATACTACAAGATCTCACTTACATGTAGAATCAAAGAGAGACAGAGAGAGAGAAAACTGACTTTACAGAAACAGAGAATAGAATGGTGGTTGCCAGGGGCCATGTGGAGGAGGAAATGGGTGATGTAGGTCAAAGGGTACAAATTTTTGGTTATCACAAGAATGAATTCTGAGGACTTAATGAGCAGCATAGGGACTACAGTTAACCATACAGTGCTGTGTCCTTGAAAGTTGCTGAGTGTAGACCTGAAGCAGTCTCACCACATAGACACAAACAAGAGTCCACCGTGTGAGGTGATGGATGCGTTAATCATCTTGACCTTGGTAGCCACTCCACAATATAGCACATCATCACATTGTATATGTTAAATGTATACAATTATATTTGTCCATTATTCCTCAGTAAAGTTAAATTGTGATGCATCGTGATATAAAAATATATAACACACATTGAATTTGAAAGATTTAGTTCAAAATGTAATGTAAAATATCTCAATAAGTTTTATGCTGGTTTCATGTTGAAATGGTAGTTTTTACATAACGAATTAAAATATATTATTAACATTAAGAAAATTTAAAAAAGGAGGCTTCCGTCACGGGTCTTCCTGTGATGGTAGACTATTCACTGCACTCAGTCACCAGACATGTTATCAAACAAATACTGAATTCTGTTGCCGGAGACACTACAAGTTAATTCAAGAAGTCAATATTTGCTCAATAGGTGATAAATCTCTAGGCAAAACAAAGAAAAGCACTAACTCCATCTAGCCAGTGGTCAGCTCAGCATTGGGACAGGAAGGGAGCTCCAAGACTCAATCAATAGATTGCCGCATTAGTCTGCCATGTCATCAAAATTCCCACTATCAAAATCAGTCCAGAAAGGCCTTGTAAAATGCAAGTACTTTGCCTGGGAAGGTGGAGACAGTAACCAAGTAAGTAACTGTCCTATACAAAACCATCTACTTTGTACCCAAACTAAAGCCAGGCATCCCTCCTTCCAATCTCATTTTCACCTGCTTCATGTAGAAACTGGTTCCTTCCATTACCTTGTTCACCTTTCTTTACAGACCTCAGATTCACACAAGTACATTAATCATAACACTGGTGTTCAGAGCAGGACTCTGGAGATGCACAGCCTGGGTTAGAATTCCAGGTCAGCTTTGTGATGTTGAGCTAGTTACTTGACCTCTCTGTGCGTCAGTTTCTTCACGGAAATGGAAATAATACTAACATCTACTGTAGAGGGTTGTTTTGAGAATTCAGTGAGTTAAGTATTATCGACTACTTATAAAGTGCTTAGAACAAGATATGGCATATGAGTGTTAACTAGATCAATCAATATTTTTGTCATTGTTCTGATCCATTTTAATTTATACTATTATAATTAATATTATTTTAATAATAGAATATAATTCATAGGTGTGAATACACCATGAACACAAGACCCAAAATAGTGACAGAAATTTACATCTACCCACATGCTCCTCCCCCATTCTATCCCCTACCTCTCAACAATTGTTTAACTGCAGGTTTCACTACTTTATTTTACAGATGGTTTTAACACATATGTATTCCTAAAAGTATGCTGTTTCATTTTAGTTGCTTTTAATTTTATTAAAAGTGTGTCATAGTGTACACAATTTTGAGGTTTTTTTAAGCTCAATATTACATTGTTGTGTATAGCTTTGGGTTTTTTTCACTTTAATCAAATTTGAAAATTTTTATTTTTCAACTGCATTACAGTTAAAGCATTCATCACGTTTTTGTGTAACTGTATTTTTAATTAACTGCTTAGTATGGTCTGGAGTGGGTTTCATCGCTCTGAACAAATGCTCTTTAAATTCCTAAGTTTGAAAAGGTTTTCACATTGGGAGGACTCAACTGGAAGTTAGTCAAGCTTCTGATGCTTGCACTCTTAAAGAAAAGAGCAGTTCATATGGAACAGATTCATTAGGCCCCTGTCCTTTCCATCTTACTCCTCCACTTAGATCTGGGAAGTCTGTGTGAGGGGTTGTCACCCATGGAACAGCTGCTGGACAAAATGAGCCCCCAGCTGACCCCAGCAGACCTTGGGCTCCTCATCCTCACATCAGGTCCCCTGCTCAGCTCTGCTCCTGGCACAGACAGTGTCTCGCTGAGGCTGTTTCGGGGGGGCCCGAGGCCAGTGGGAGCTGAGGAGGGGCAAGGAGGGCGGGAGCACGCTCAGGGAGCGCAGGGGACAGCTGGGGAGCGAGCTGCACAGGAGAGCCTGCAGAGAGCACACAAAAGCCCCCTGGTCCCTGATAAGAACGAGGCCTGGGGAAGAAGGTCGAGATAGTGTAAGGACAAACGTACATCCATCACCTGTTGCCTCACAAGGAACCAAGGAAGAAAAGGCTGTGGTTAGATTTATTCTTTTTTTAATGATGATATTTAAGTCCCCATATAGTACATCATTAGCTTCTGATGTAGTGTTCCATGACCCACGGTTTGCGTATTTATTCTGACAACATCCCAAAATGTATCTGGAAAGCCATCTTTCTTAACATCTCTAGAATCACAAACTACCTGAAACTACTCTTTTCTTTCGAGTCAAGATGATGTGAGAAATCCACAGAGAATACATTTTGGTCCTCTGCAGGGTCTTTGGTAGAGATACCAAACAATCCCTGGGACTCCTTAGGGCCAGGGAAACAGCTCTGCATCCTCGATGCCCTTCAGAAGCTCATCACCTGCCTGCACCCGCAAGGTGATTTCTCCAAGGAAACCGACCCTGACAACACAGTGACTCGCCGTTTTCAGGCTAGGGCACAGGACTGGCTCCTTCCCGTATTACACTGGATTTTTGAAGCATTGATCTGTTAGTATTTTTAAGTGTACTCTGAGCCTTCTATCAGAAGTCCCTCCAGAGGCAAATATTAGCATCTCTGGATGGCACAGGACAGGGTCTCTAAATCTCAAAATGCTAAAAGGAAGTGGAGAGGGGCAAGATGGGCAGGAGAGAAGGTTGGGCTGGTCCCCAAGTAAAGGAAGCACAACAAAAATTCCAGTGTAGGGACCTCCTGCAGGACTACAGCCTCCCCTCCAGGCTCACCATGTCTGCTGGATTCTACCCAAATTCAGCGCTTGCAAGAAGACAGGAATCAGGAGACCTCCACCAATAACCCTGTGACCCTAGGTGGCTCAGTGAAGCCCTGGAGTCACTTTTCTCATTGGAAAAGTGAGCGGGTTGAACCAGCTATCTTATAATACCTCTATCAACTCTTTCTATAATTTTGTATTCAAAGCCAAATTCATTACCTGTGCATGCGTGCGTGCACACACACACACACACACTTGTCAGATTCTCTATTCCTATTCAGAGCACCAACATTCACCAAACTCTTGGGCTCTCAAGTTCTGTTGTTCTCACTATTTCTCTACTTACCTCAGCATCTATACCAATGACTGCATTCTAATAATAATGATGATAATGATAACGATTGCTTTTATAGTAACAATATGTGCAGTGTATCTCTACTAGCAATATACACAATTATATAGTATTTATGTAGAATATTGTAACACATTATTAATTATATTATACACAATATATACTATATTATAATAATAAATTATTTTAAATAACACATGTTATAATGGTAGTATTTATTATAATAATTACATATATAATCATTATTTATTGTACATATTATATATACACTATAATATATGTACTGCTTAATATATACTTTATAATCTATATACTATATACTTTATATATATATATTTTATATATATATATATACTCTACACAGGCCATGTGTAAAACAATAATAGCAGTTTTGACATAGCACTTACTATGTATTATGTCATAACATACACCTATTGACACATTTTACCTTCACTACAACCCAACTTTTACTGCAATTTTACAGATGAGGAAGCTGAGGCACAACTAGGATTTGTCCAAGGTCATGAAACCAGCAAGTGGCAGAGCCAGGACTTGAACTCGGGCAGAGCAATTCTAGCATCTTGGGCCCCTACCTCAGGGGATGTCCCACTAGGGTCCCTCTTCTCTAGTCTGTGTTCAGACACTAAAACAGCCCTTCCTCCCTCTTCCTCTCAGCCATCTTCCACCATTGCCAGACTGAGTCCCAGCTCTGTCCCTGTCCCTCCCCCAGGCACTGAAGCTTCTCTGCATGCTGAACCAATAGCCCCTCCAGTGTTACAGTAGCCCCTCTCCACTCCTCCACTCCTCCTCACCCTACCTCCCACCCAGGTGCCACCCTTCTTACTTGCCCTACAATGGATGGCTCTCCTCCCATCCACACCTGTCCTCGGGTTCCTCTCCTGCACCCCATGCTCCCCATTGTTCCTCCATGCTCCTTGTTGGACTCACCAACAGTGGCAACTCCTACATCCCCATGTTCTCCAGAGAATATAAGCTTGTTCTCTGTAGTTGAGTCTATATTAAGGAGGGCACATATTGCATGGAGCACTGGGTGTTATACGCAAATAATGAATCATGGAACACTACATCAAAAACTAAGGATGTACTGTATGGTGACTAACATAACATAATAAAAAATTATTATTAAAAAAAAAAAGAGTCTGTTTCTTGGTTTGTCTCTTTTTTCACTATGCTCGTACTCTATTCCCTGCTAGAATCTGCACCGTACACTGCCCCGCACCTATGCCAACATGGCCAAAACCCCAAACCCACACTTCCCTGCACAGCTGGACCTGCGCTGATTTCCCTGCCTTCCACTGGAAACTTCACGGTCCACTTGTGCCCCCAACTGGAAACCTGAGAATCATCCCTGACCCTTCCCACTCTCTGCGTCTAAGCCCTGAGAGTTTGTCCCCAAAATTGTCTGTATGTTGTTCCACACTTCTCCTCTCTCCCCTTTCATCTCCCCTTGCCCAGTACATTACCCACGTGTCCCGATTTTGTGGAAACCCTCCAAAAGTTCCCTGCAGGCCATAGTCTGAACTGCTGACAAGACTTTCCCTGGAAGCTTGCTTCTCCGGACCTCTCCCATCACTCCCTTTTTTATACTTTATACTCAAATAATTCTTTCCCTGAACATCCCCATCTTCCTACCTTTACTCAGACTATTTCTTCACCCGGAAAAGTCCCCAGTTGCCTAGTTAATATCATACATCCTACATCCATCTTGCCTCCATGTTACCCCTCTCCAGGCAGCCTTTCTTATTCTGTCTCTACTAGTCCTTCTTCTGTCTTCTTAAATCACTCTGTGCACACCTCCTAAATCAGCCTGTCCATGCCTCCAGAGTGTCCTTGCTACACTGCAGTTTAGTCCAGTTCACATGAGATACTAGAGGGCATCTCCCATGATATGCACTTTGGTGAGATTTATTTAAGCTGCACTGTGGCCCCACACTTTCCTGATGGCCATTCCCTCTCAAAAGCCCATGGTTCTGGGATTATAAGGCAACTTGTGAGCTCCCCATCTCTTCTTCTTGCTCACGCCCTCTCTACTTTTCTCTATCACTGCAATCTTCAAGGAACATCCCCAATGCCACTCTTTCAGGGACTATCTTGGTTGTTCATAACCAAGTATCACCTCTCACTTCTTTTTTTTTATATATAATTTTTATTTTGTTATGTTAGTCTCCATACAGTACATCCCCAGTTTTTGATGCAATGTTCCATGATTCATTATTTGCATATAACACCCAGTGCACAATGTAATATGTACCCTCCTTAATACCCATCACTGGCCTACCCCAACCCCCACCCCCCCTCCCCTCTGAAGCCCTCAGTTTGTTTCCCAGAGTCCACAGTCTTTCATGGTGGGAAAGCAAGTTGGTACAGCCACTTTGGAAAACAGTGTGGAGGTCCCTTAAAAAGTTAAAAATTGAGCTACCCTATGATCCAGCAATTGCACTACTGGATATTTACCCCAAAGATACAGACGTAGTGAAGAGAAGGACCATATGCACCTCTCACTTCTTTTGATAAGAAGGACAGACAGACACAGTACTGGAGGGGCAGGGGAGGGAAATAGAAGAAGAAAGGACAAGAGAAGAGAGTTTGCATGAAAAGGGGATCAGGAGAGCAATCTCAGAGTATGAGACAATGACAGAGGAGCAAGGAAGGAATTTCTAAAAATTGCTGTGGATTAAGAATTAGATCCCTTTTAATGTTCTTTGGCAGATACTTGCAAAGATTGTGATTACATATTTTTTATTATGTTTGTTTGTTAGACTGTGTTTCTTTGAATATGACAAAGTACTGAGACTGGGCCATTGAAGGCCCTGGGTCTTCTATGGGTTACATAATAAAAAAAAATTACCCCCATGTTGTCATGTATACTATGACACTGTCTCTGCATATATGTGTACATGTGAGTATGTGTATGTGCAACTGGTATATGTGTAAGGGGGTGTGCATGCACTGAGCTTTGGGGACCCCATTCTATCCTTCAGTGCTTTTGGTGGGGAGTGTGGAGGAATGACATGAAGGTCGGATAATCAGCTCTGCATCTGGACCACGGGTTGTCCACTGTTAGTTAATCTGCACCTAGGCCCCACTGAGGATAATTATTGCTCATCAGATTGCCAGGCATTTGGCTACTTTCTCTCTCTTGCCAACCTCCTCTATCTGTCCCAAACCAAACAAACACTGAATTCTGATGGAAATCTACAATTTTTTTTCAGAATTCATGAAACTGTCCCAAAGCAATGCTGGTAGGAAGATAAGGAAATAGTGCAAAACTCAGTCCCATACACCTTCCACAGGAAATCCAATGACAACAAGTGTGTTTTAATGAACATGTGTGGAGCCACAAGGGAGGAGAATGACACATAGAGGCAAGTGGTAGCTTTCTTTTTGTTGGCTCTCTCTCCAAGTCCTCCCTCTTAGAATTGCCACCTTCTAGAGACCCATGTGTGGCCTCCTGCCACATGACATCCCCTAGGACCACTAGTCCAATCTTTCTATACCCATCCCTACCTCTGTCATGCCACCTCTGCTTTAAAATGAGATTACACTGTACACAGCCCTACAAAAAATATGAAAGGAGACTCTCTGAGTAGAAAAGGAAGACCAAAAACAACAAGGACTAGAAATGAAGAGAGAAAATCTCCAGAAACAATGACAAAATAAGTAATAAAGTGGCACTAAATACATATCTATCAATAATTGCTCTGAATGTAAATGGACTAAGTGCTCCAAACAAAAGTCATGGGGTGTCAAAATGGGTAAAACAAAATAAAACAAAACACCAAGATCCATCTTTATGTTGCTACAAGAGACTCATTTTAGACCTAAAGACACCTGCAGATTGAAAGTGGGGGGGTGGAGAAACATCTATCATGCAAATGGATGTCAAAAGAAAGCTGTAATAGTAATACTTCTGTCAGAGAAACTGGATTTTGTTTATTTATTTTTGACTTGTAGTCCATCTTTTTTTTTAAAGATTTTATTTATTCATTTGACAGAAAGAGACAGCCAGCGAGAGAGGGAACACAAGCAGGGGGAGTGGGAGAGGAAGAAGCAGGCTCCTAGCGGAGGAGCCTGATGTGGGACTCGATCCCAGAATGCTGGGATCACGCCCTGAGCCAAAGGCAGACGCTTAACGACTGCGCCACCCAGGCGCCCCCACCTTTTTTTAAAATTAGGTTCAATTAGCCAACATATAGTATATCATGGGGTGGGGGGGATGTGGTTACTGGGTGATGGGCATTAAGGAGGGCACGTGTTGTGATGAGCACTGGGTGTTATACACAACTAATGAGTCATTGAACACTACACCAAACTAGATTTTAAACCGAAGACTATAACAAGAGATGAAGAGGGCATGATATCATAATAAAGGGGCCTATCCAACGAGAAGATCTAACAATTATATGTATTTATGCCCCCAACTTGGGACCAAGCTCCCAAATATATAAAATAATTAATAACAAACATAAAGGAACTCATTAATAATAATACAATAATAGTAGGGGACTTTAACACCCCATTTACATCAATAGGCAGATCACCTAAGCAGGAAATCAATGAGGAAAAAAATGGCTTTGAGTGATATACTGGGCCAGATGGACTTAACAGATATATTCAGAACATTTCATCCTAAAGCAGAAGAATACACATTCTTTCCGAGTGTACATGGGACATTCTCTAGAATAGATCACATGCTAGGTCACAAATCATGCCCCAACAAGTACAAAAGACAGATCATACATCCATATTTTCCAACCACAATGCTATGAAACTTGAAGTCAACCACAAGAAAAAATTTGGAAAGACCACAAATACATGGAGGTTAAAGAACATTCTACTAAAGAATGAAAGGGTTCACCAGGAAATTAAAGAAGAAATTTTAAAAAATACATGGAAACAAATGAATATGAAAACACGGTGGTCCAAAACGTTTGGGATGTTGCTAAAGCAGTCATGAGAAGGAATTATATAGTGACACAGGTCTAGCTCAAGAAGCAAGAAAAATCTCAAATATTCAACCTAAACTTACACCTAAAGGAGCTAGAAAAAGAACAACAAACCTAAAGCCAGCAGCAGCAGAAGGGAAATAATAAAGATTAAAGCAGAAATAAATGATACAGAAACAAACAAACAAACAAAAAACTCCAGGAGAACAGATCAATGAAATCGGGAGATGGTTCTTTGAAAAAAAATTAATAAAAATGATAAACCCCTAGCCAGACTTGTCAAGAAGAAAAGATAAAGGACCCAAATAAGAAAAATCACGAATGAGAGAGGAGAGATAACAACCAATAGCACAGATATATAAAAATTATAAGAGAATATTATGAAAAATTATATGCCAACAAATTGGGCAATCTGGAAGAAATGGATAAATTCCTAGAAACAAAAGAACTACCAAAACTGAAACAGGAAGAAATAGAAAATTCGAACAGATCAATAACTCGGAAAGAAATTGAACCAGTAATCAAAAATCTCCCAAAAAAACAAAAGTCCAAGCCAGATATCTTCCCAGGGGAATTCTACGAAACATTTAAAGTAGAGTTAATACCTATTCTCAAACTGTTCCAAAAAATAGAAATGGAAGGAAAACTTCCAGACACATTCTACGAGGCCAGTCTTATCTTGATTCTGAAACCAGACAAACACCCCCACTAAAAAAGAGAATTACAGGCCAATATCCCTGATGAACACGGATGCAAAAATTTTCAACAGCAACAAAAAAATTCTCCACAAGATACTAGCAAATTGAATGCATCAGGGCATTAAAAGAATCATTCACCATGATCAAGTGGGATTTATTCCTGGGTTGCCAGCGTGGCTCAATATTCACAAATCAATCAATGTGATACACCATATTAATGAAAGAAAGGGTAAGGACCATATGATCCTCTCAATAGATGCAGAAAAAGCATTTGACAAAGTATAGCATCCATTCATGATAAAAACCCTTAACAAGGTAGGGATAGAGGGAACATACCTCAACATCATAAAGGCCATATACAAAAGACCCACAGCTAACATCTTCAATGAGGAAAACCTGAGAGCTTTTCCTCTATGGTCAGGATCAACACAGAGATGTCCACTCTCACCATTACTTTTTAACATAGGACTAGGAGTCCTAGCCTCAGCAATCAGACAACAAAAAAAAATAAAAGTCATCCAAATCATTAAAAAAAGTCAAATTTTCCCTATTTGCAGACATGATACTCTATGTAGAAAACCCAAAAGACTCCACCCAAAAATTGCCAGAACGGATACATGAATTTAGTAAAGTTGCAGGATACAAAATCAATGTGTAGAAATCTGTTGCATTTCTATACACCAATAATGAAGCAACAGAAAGAGAAATCAAGGAATTGATCCCATTTAAAATTACACCAAAAACCATAAGATACCTAGGAATAAACATAACAAAGAGGTAAAAGATCTGTATTCTGAAAACAATAAGACACTTAGGAAAAAAACTGAAGATGACACAAAGAAATGGAAAAACATTCCATGCTCTTGGATTGGAAGAACAAATATTGTTAAAATGTCTATGCTACCCAAAGCCATCTACACGTTAAATGCAATCCCTATCAAAATGCCATCAACTTTTTTCACAGAAATGGAACAAATAACTCTAAAATTTGTATGGAACCAGAAAAGACCCCAAATAGCCAAAGGAAAGTTGAAAAAGAAAACCAAAACCAGTGGTATCAAAATTCCAGATATTACAAAGCCATAATCATCAAGACAGTATGGTACTGGCGCAAAAACAGACACATAGATCAATGGAACAGGGTAGAGAACCCAGAAATGGACCTTCATCTCTATGGTCAACTAATCTTCAACAAAGCAGGAAAGAATATCCAATGGAAAAAAGACAGTCTCTTCAACAAATGGTGTTGGCAAGACTGGACAGCAACATGCAAAGGAAAAAACTGGACCACTTTTTTACACCATACACAAAAATAGATTCAAAATGAATGAAAGACCTAAATATGAGATAGGAATCCATCAAAATCCTTAAGAAGAACACAGGCAGCAACCTTTATGACCTTAGCGATAGCAACTTCTTACTAGATATATCTCCTGAGGCAAGGGAAACAAAAGCAAAAGTCAACTCCTGGGACTTCATCAAGACAAAAAGCTTCTGAACAGCAAAGAAAGCAATCAATAAAACTAAAAGGCAATCGTCAGAATGGGAGAAGACATTGCAATCATATATCATTGCAAATGACATGTCTGATAAAGGGTTAGTATCCAAAATCTATAAAGAACTTATAAAACTCAACACCCAAAAAACAAATAATCCAGTTAAAAACTCGGCAAAAGACATGAATAGACATTTTTCCAAAGAAGACATAAAGATGGCTAACTGACACATGAAAAGATGCTCAGCATCACTCATCATCAGGGAAATGCAAATCAAAACAATGTTGAAATGCCACCTCACACCTGACAGAATGGCTAAAATTAATAACACAGAAAACCATTGATGTTGATGACGATGCGGAGAAAAGGGAACCCTCTTACACTGTTGGTGGGAATGCAAACTGGTGCAGACACTCTGGGAAACAGTATGGACATTCCTCAAAAAGTTAAAAATAAAACTACCCTCTGATCCAGCAATTGCACTACTAGGTATTTACCCAAAGGATACAAAGGTACAGATTCAAAGGGATACATGCACCCTGATGTTTATAGCAGCATTATCAACAATAGCCAAATTATGGAGAGAGCCCAAATGTCCATCAACTGATGAATGGATAAAGAATATGTAGCATATATATGCAATGGAATATTACTCAGCCACAAAAAAGAATGAAATCTTGCCATTTACAGTGATGTGGATGGAGCTAGATAGTATAATACTAAGCAAAATAAGTCAGTCAAAGAGACAAATACCATATAATTTCACTCGTATGTGGAATTTAAAAAATAAAACAGATGAACATGGGGGGGAGGGAGGCAAATCATAAAAAACAGACTCAACTATAGAGAACAAACTGAGGGTTGCTGGAGGGGAGGTGGGCAGGGAGATGGGTTCAATGGGTGATGGGTATTAAGGAGGGCACTTGTTGTGATGAGCACTGGGTGTCGTATGCAAGTGAAAGAATCACTAAATTCTACTCCTGAAACTAATACTACACTGCATGTTAACTAACTGAAATTTAAATAAAAACTTAAAACTACAAAAAATAAAAAATCATAAAATGAGATTACACTCTACATACTGCTCAGTGAACTGCTTTTTCAATTACTATATCATATATATCTTTCTAAACCAACAAACGCACTTTTATAACATATTTGCAATAATTGCAGACTATCCCATTGTGGATGAATATGCCAGAATTAATTTGCCTAATCTGTTTTGTGCTACATTTTGATTATTTCCTGTATTTATAAAACATTTCCTTGGAACTAAATCTTTGAACAGATCTTATAATTTTCTTAGAATAAGTTTCTGGACAAATAAAGGCTAGGAAACAAAGTGCTTTGTTTTGTCTCTTAAGCTGTTAAAGCTTTTGGTATTCATTGCCTCACTGAGTTCCAAAAATGAATATATCATTTTTGTTACAATTGATAGCAATGTCTGGTGGGCCTGCATTTCCACTAACATTGTGTATTATTCAAGTATATTTCTGAAATGTCTGCCTCTGTTAAATGCTGTTAATTTTTAAGTATGGGTTCTACATATTATTTGTCGCAATTGTGAGTGAACTCATTTCTCATTGTATTTTTATAACTGATAATTACTGGTATAGAGGAGAATTACAGATTGCTCCCCCTGTATTTGATATCCAGCCATATATGTCAACTCTTACAGTAGTTTTCTGGTTGCTTATTTTAAGTTTTTTAAATGGAAAATAGTATGATTTGTAACTGATGATAATATCATCTGTAAGTTTTCCTTTCCAAAATTCATTGTCCATAATCTGTTGTACTTCATTGGCTAATGCAATGTAAAGCAATATTGAATTACAGCAGGGACCGTGGCAATCTTTTCTTGTTTCTGACTTTAATGAGAATGTCTCTAAAGTTTCTCCATGCGATGTGATGTTTCTTCTTAATTGAAGATCAATGTTTAATCAATTAGCAATCTTTCAGCTGTTTTCAGTTAACAGAAAAGTAATCTCAAATTGGCCTATGAAACAAATGAGAGGTCCCACAGCAAGTTCAGGAGAGGCTTGTTCCAATCAATCGTTCCTCTTCTCAGTCTTAGGTCCAAGGCGCACTTCCCCTCCTGGTTCCAGGATGGCCACCAGAGGCCCCTCAGGGCTACATGTGTGCTTATTCACATAGAATAGAAAGAGAACATACCTCCAGGTATCTGCTTTTCCAGGAGCTGGAAGAAATATCTTCATGTCACATCAGCCCAATGGACAGTCACTCATTCCTAAACAAGTCCCTGTGGCCCAAGAGGACAGGGTATGCTAATTGGCTTAAGCACATTAGAAAATAGGCATGGAGTGACCCCAAACAGCAAGTGTCTTCTGCAATCATCTTTATTAAATTAAGCATCCGTTCTTCTCATCTTAGTTCAAAGAGTTGTATCAGAAAGAGATGCTGACATTCATCAAGTGCTTGCTCAGCATCTATTTTCTTTCTCCTTACATCTTTCTTAAGATACTTACTATACTCCAAGATTCTTAGAAGTGATTCTTCCTAGGATTTCTTGTAATGCCTTGTACAGCTTTTTTTTATATAGGAGGTTCAGTGAGTATCTCAAAAGTTTCAAAAGACAGTCCAGCCGGGATATGGTCTCCTGGGAGCCTCCTGACCACTGGGGGCCTCCAAGAGCCCAAAAGCTTTCCATGAGACAATAGGCCACCATGTTAGCTTTAAAAATGTTAAAGTTTTCCCAGCCTGTGACAACAAAAACACCGTGAACGGGTCCTGAGTCCAATCTACTCTTTCAACCTGGTTTCCAACCAAGCTGAGCTTACAGTTTCCTGTGCAATATCTTGTGGAAATTCTGGCAACTTCCACCACTGTATCATGGCTCCAGCTCTTCACACCTCCTCAAATACCCCTACCCATATCACTACGTGTCCTGATTATTTATGAACTTCTTTGCCCTTTAAACTCATTTAGGATAGGCTCTCTGTATCTGATTTGCATTTGTGTGAAGTTTAGCATTTCTTGTACTTGACAGCAGTATATACTGAAAATTCTTTTCTCAGAAACATTTTGAAATATCACCTTTCTGGCCATGAATTTCTAGGTCACTGGCTGGGCCTCAGTAAAACATTCAATACATGAGGGATAAAATGACTGAGCTTTATTTTCATCTGTATGTCTCCTTATGGCTCTGTACTCAGCTCTCCTTCACCCCATTGGGAAATAATCATAAATGGTGCCTTCTGTTGATTCGCAGTCTCTTCGAATGGGGTCACTGTAAATTTCATCTATCAAAAACATTTCTGAAATTCAAACCTGAGTTTGCTAGTAGGCATTGCAGGTGGGGACACTCAGCTTTTGCCAAATCACCGCAGGTTTTGCGAACATAAATTATCAAGTGAGAACTGAGAGAAGCATGTGTATCACTGGCAGGACTATGTGGAAGCTGCTTAAACTGCTGACTAATGTCTTCAAGTGAGGACCACTCTGCATGTCCATTATTCAGGTCCCAGTGTAGAGCTATTTCATAATATTTTCCTAGCTTGGGAATTGTGCCTTGTCTCTGAGGCAGACATGGAGTGAATCTGAGTACTCCTGGAAAAGAGAAGCCTATGTTCATGCCATAGCTGTCCAGCATATAACTGTTATTTCAGATCACTACCATGAGTAACAGAGAGAGAGCACTGGGGCAAACAGATGACAGTGGAAATGAAAATCTGGTCCTAATAAACAACAGCACTTATGCTTCTTTCTTATTTCTGGAAATCAGCTCAAATTTGCTTGCCTTCATGAAGCCAAAGATAGGTGGGAAATTATACAATTATTGGATAAATTTTGGACCGTCCACTTAAACATCCCAGAGAGTGAAACAAGATCATCATTGTCCCAATATTTTTCAATTCAAACACTGAAACTTGTTTTAGCACCACCCCAACCCACAGTAGTGGTGCCCTGTCCCTGGCTCCTTTTGCCCATACTTAATGCCATGTGTTGCCCCCAAGGCCTTTTCAGAGCCACTCAAACTTGTAGAGTCAATAGACTCGTGGAGGTCAGAGCTGCACTGGATCTCAGAGAGCCTCTTTATACAGATGAGAACCCAGGTAAGCATCCAGACAGACCAGGTAACTCACCTAAGTTTACATACTTTGTTGGTATCTAGTGCAGCTCCATAACTCTGGCCTCTCCATACCAAGGGTAGCATTCTTCCCATGGGAACTCAAAATTGGTATTTTAGTTTGCAAGGACCCTATCAGTCACTATTAACATTTGATCAATCAAGTCAGAACCAGTGACTTTGCCACTGATCTCCTACTAGCCCAATGTGGGTTCTTTGGAAAAGTATCTGTGTGATTTTGCCAATTACCCATGAAGCCACATTTGTGGACAGAGACAATAAGCCATTCATTGGAGGAATTAAACTAATGTATCATTTTATATTCATAGCTATCCCTGGGACTATATGTGGTACTGTTTCCACAATATTAATTGTTCTAACCTTCTGAGAACATAAAACAGATTAAAGTTAAAGATCTCTGCACTGGTTCTCTACAAAACAAAATTTGCTAAACATTCTAAAAACCCAATTCAATTGAAATTGGAAGGAAAAGATGTGAGAGGTTTAAACAACTGTTTCCTGTTTTTACAGGCATAAAATGAGAAACTTTGGTTTGTAGGGGACCTTGTTGAGAGCCAGACAGAGGCTGGCTCTATAATAAACATGATCCCAAATGTTTCTCTTGGAATTGTGTTTTGAATTGGTTAGCAGTGTGGTTTGGTCCCCCTTGAAAGAGATGGTCATTCTTGGGGCCAATCACCCATCAGAAGAAACTGGAGAGAGGATCTACCCATTGTCTCCTGCTTTTAATCTCTTAACTTTAAGGAGACATCCAGGTGTGTGGGACTGTTATAGGAGTTAAAATGGTGCCTACCATTTGGAGATACAAAGGAATCTTTGAGAATCTCATGAAAGTTGTAGATTCTATTCCCAGAAAAATGCACAGGCACACAAACATTCAATTGCAATTCAAAGTATTGATGGACCTTGCTGAAATTCAGCCATGGACTTCTCAACATCCACCCAGGGTTTGATACATCAGAAAGCTAGGGCCTAAGATGAATACATCCCCTGCAGAGCATCCCAAGAATCAAACAAAACAAAACGAGAAAACTCTGTACTTTATAGCCAGATTATCTAATTTGTGGTTAATTTCAGTGTATATTTCCATTCTGCAATCCAGAAGACTGTAGGGAAGTTCTATTGAGAGTCAGACTTTGCCAATCATGCTTTTAAGGGGAAGAGCTGTGTCTCTACTCAGGCCAGAACATGAGTAAGAAATCTTCAAGAGGAAGGTCACATTTGAGAGGACAAGATCTGAGCTATGTGATCCAGCTACCCCACACATGAAGGATATTCTCCCTGAATAATCTGGATTTCAATTTTCTATTTAGGAAGGGGCATATGCTTCACAGTTGACTATGAAACCTCATGATGGTGGTGAAGATATTTTGACAGTACAACCCCAATCATCAGAGGTTGCAAGGCCATCCTTGTAATTTGGTCTTGCCTTCCTGAATGACCTGTCTGTCATGCAGGGAGATCTATCTTTGCTTCTGAATCAGAAGCTAATGTTAAGCCAAACAAAGACAAATACTGAACAGTATCACTTACATGTGGAATACAAAAAGAAAAAAAAATATTGAACTGATTAAAATAGAGAGTATAATGGTGGTTTCCAGAAGCTGGGAAGTGGAGGAAATGGGGAGATGTTGGTCAAAGAGTTCAAAACTTCAGTAACAAAATGCATATATTCTGGGCATCTAACTTATAGCACAGTGACCACAGTAATTATAATGTATACTGGAAATTGGCTAAGAGAATAAATATTAAATGTTCTCACCACAAAAAAAAGATAACTATATGAAGTGACAGGTGTGTTAATTAATTTGATTGTGGTAATCATTTCACAATGTATACATGTATCAAATCATCACATCATATACTTTCAATATATATAGTTTTGTCAATTATACTTCAAGAAAGCTGGGGTAAAAAGCTGATGTCATTGAGAAAGCCTCTCCACCTCAGAAAATCCACTCTTCAACTTGATCTAGCTTCTGTGTAGCAGCATCCTTAGTTAGTTGCCCTCATCTCTTGGATCTGAGGGGTGGAATAGAGTCACTTGAAAAGCTCCTACTCAAGTAGGAAGTAGCTCCCTGCAGCTTGTTGTCAGGGTTGGTCAATAGTATGCTGCATTTCAGAAAAGGATCTGAAAGCTGGGGACCCAGAGTGAAATAGCAGAGATGACAACCATTCTGTGTGCACTCCCACCAGGAGGGATGGGGAAGTGGTGAGATTTAGAAGTGGTTGGCACCAGAAAGTTGGGTTCAGAGTCAGGGCTCTAATATCTGGCAGGGATCCTGAAAAAGCAGAACTGGTTTCCAGGACCTGAAGGGTGCAGGGGTACAAGTCAGGTCACCATGCAGGGACTCCATGACAGGAGACATTGCAGGACCTATCATAAGAACTTATGTGGACGAAGACTTTGGGCTCAAAACAAGAAGGGCAGTGGCTTTACCCAGAATTGGTCAGACAGACAAAGGGAAATTTGAGAACAAGCCCAGGAAGATAAGGGATGCTGGTGAACCCCTCATGGGGACAGAGGAGGAGAAATGCAAAGTGAAGAGCCAGGAACCACATCATGAGAGAGACAAGGAAATTAAAGTCTTAACAGTGCAAGTAAATCAGTACAAGTTTTGGTTGAGCCCCCAAACCAGACTGTCCCATGTACAACATCCTCCTTAACAAATACCCCTGGTCCCAGAAAAGTTCACGACCACAAGACTTAACACCAGCCTTACTTGATATACCAACATCAGACATTAGTCACAAAAGATCCGTGGGCAACAAAATGTGTTCAACTAAAGATCCCTTTCAAGTGTGGATATCTCTGAGATGCCTAGGATCAACAAACACCATTACAGTTACTAAATCTACCCTCCAAGCAAAACCCAAATTTAGAGTTTTAAAGCAATATCTAATAGGTGAAATCTGTGCTTGACTCATCTTCTCCACCAGGAGAGATGCAAGGTGAATATCTGTAGGGTCCTGGTTGTCAAGGATTCTGCAAGGCCTCATGAAATACTGACACTCAGAACAAATAATTTCCTTGTCTTCGTATCTGACACATATGGATAGTACACATCTGACTTTATTGGCTTCTGCTCAGAAGTCACTCCATATGTGACTTAGTCTTCTAGAGGCCTTTGGGGGAAGCCAGCAAGAATAGATGAGGTAGACAAGATGATTCTGGAAATGCTTTGTTCCATATGGACACTCCACTTCTAATGATGGAAATCCCGCCTATAGGTTGTTTCATTGACTATCCTCTACGCAAACTCCTCAAAAGGACATTCAGTCTCCATTCACATGAAACTTACTCCCCTGAGCCTTCACAGGGATTATCAAGTTCTAAAGGAAACCAAGTCTGTTTGCATCCTCAGCAAAACTGTCCTCTCTAAATTGACCTGATTCTTCATGGAGGTTAATCTCCAACAGGCTGCAGCTATAATTGGATCCATGTTTATACTTCCTTTTCCTCTTAATCTTGTTTGTGAAAGATACGCTTGCCGTTATGGAAAACATTTGATTGTGCTTTCTGACCTGTGCCTGAAGGTAGAAATTCAATATGAGAACCACTTACTTCTCAGTTCCTTTGAAGATTCGCTCAGCAGATGAAGCCTTGGTGAGTGGCTGGCTCCAGCCTTTACATATTTGGAATTGAATTTCACCTAGTGCTAGTGGCACCAGTGGCTACATAAGCATTTATAAGAAAAAGCAAATGAAACTGTAAATAAATGAGACAAATGGAGTTGAGATAGGGAACATCCATGTGAGAGGAATTTGCAATTTGCAGAGTTTTAAACTTAACTCAGTGTTTTACTTTATTTTTTTTTAATCTTGCTCTATGTAGAAACTTTTTTTTTCCATGTAAAAACTTTTAAAAGTACTACAGAAAAGTGGGTGGTGGGTGTGAAGAACACACCAAAAAAAGAAACTTGCTCATAATTCTACCATCCAGAGCAATGCAGTTCCTTTTGACCTATTTCTTCCCTGTCCTTTTTCCACAGTTTGAACCCAGTGGAGATAAAACTATATAGCATTCACCATCTTGTGAATATTTATGTAATAAGCAATTTTCCAAATCATTAAAAATATAACTTAAACATTACTCTTAGGGAATTCCATAATATTCTACTGTAGGAATGTTCCATGATTTACTTAATCATTACTTTAATGACAGGTGTTTACATTTTCAACATCTCACTTTTATAAATAACCCTCCAGTAGCCAACTTGGGACCTTTAAATCTGGGCTGTACTTATATCTTTAGGAAAGATTCTTAGGAAGAAACATATAGGCCCAAAGGAAATGGACTTTTTTCAGGCCCTGACACATGTAATCAAACTGCTGAGCTGCTTGTTTTGGAAAAAAACAGATAAAGCAAGCAGCACGAGTACTTCAGATCTAATAGGCTTGCTCAGCTGTTTGTTATGCAAGAAGGAAGACAGGATCCTACTTCCATCCCCTGAGGGTGAATCAACTGGACATAGAAATTACTCAGTAGCAGAAGCTATAATTATACCTTCCTGTATCTTCCAAGTTTTATACAGAAAATTGATAATCAATAAAATGGTCGTGATTTTTTAGTTACACAATGAGGCCATTGCCCACCGTTTCTCAAGCAACAGTAGGAAAAGCACCATTGCGCACCACTTTACAGTATACATTTTATGTAGTTTATAAAGCCCTGTCCAGAGCATTTCCTTAAATGATCCTCTCCACAGTGCTTAAGTTAGGCAGCTCGGGTATTATTATCCCCATTGTACAGATGAAAAGACTGGGCTTCCCCTAGTTTAAGCACCTTACTGAAGTAAGAAAGTCTTGTGGACATTATTTGTTTTCAGCTCCTTTTACTTAATCTTTCTCTTGCTCTTGTTTATATGAAGTTTTTATGCTGCTATGGAAACAGAGCCTGGGTAGCCACCAATGTAGTACAAAGCTGAAGACAGAAACAACAAGTGCATCTTTGCTTAATGTCCCACTTGAATGTTGCCTGGTGAGGGACCAACTGCGTTCCTGATATTTCTTTCTTTGAGCTTAAATACCATGTGGGTGAGCTGCTTTGTATAACATGTTGCTTCTCCACCAGGGAGACGCAATTGTTGGTATAGGACAATTGTTGCCAGTGCTTAGGTTAAGACAGCCCAGGGCAGGGGCAATGGTTTATCATTGCCCATTACCCACGAGGACCCCAGAATGATGATGTAAAGTGTCTATCATCTCAGGTAATTTCTCTGGTGGAAGATGCCATAATACTTCAAATGTGTACAGCCCTTTCAACTTCTTCAATGATAAAACAACTGCTTACATTTTGGTCCTCACAGCTACCTGGTGAGGTCGGTATTATTATTATCTTCATCCACAGAGAGGAAATTAAGGCACTGTGTGTCAGAAACCAGCTAGATGCTCTCCCTGAGTAGTCAAGAAGACCATCTTTCCCATATTCCTTTGCAGTGAGGATGAGGCCAGATGGTTGGGTCTTGGTCAGTGAATTGTGGGCAGAAGTGATAGAATTCACTGAAGGCTGAGCCATACAATTTCCTATATGATCCTCCATATTCTCTTTCTTTACTGATAGATCAGTTAAATGAATAGGATACAGTAAAAGATTCCAAGGAGGTTCTCAAAGGTGGAAGAGCCACCGTATGGAAAGAAACTTGATCCCCAGGGTCATGGTGTGGAGAAGACCTACCTGCTCCTCCTTAAACTGTCATATGAGTGAGAAATAAACACTGACGATGTGAAATTGTAAGATGTGAAATTTGTTTGCTTTTGCTGCAATGACTAACCTAGCATAACTCATACAGAATGACTGACTCAAGGTCACCCACAAATGTCACTCAGGTTATAGCATCCTCCCATAATTCCTGCTGTGTCACCCTTAAATAGGATCAGAAAATGCTATCTCCAATTTTTTTTTGGCAGCTCCCCTCTGCTTTTTCCTGGAGTAGCCTGAGGCTTGGAGCTGGAATCATCTGACACTCACTCCCACACATTTCTGGAAGGTGATGCTAGCTGTTGTCTCAGAGTAGGCCTAGGGCTGTTGGCCAGAAAACCTAAACATGGCTTTCCTGTGTGGTCTCTCTTGGTGACTGGGCTCCACGTTTGAGAATCTCAAAGGACCAGGTGGAAGTTGTATCACTTATAATGATCTAGCCTTAAGAGTGACATAGTGTCACTCCCAACATAGTGACAAGCCCACTCAGATTCCAAGGAAAAGATCACAAATCCTACATCTCGTGGGCAGTGTGTTAGAGGCAACCTAGGGTTGCGGCCATCTTAGAAAATACAATCGGCATATGTGGCCAACCAAGACACATAGTGATAAGGAAAAGCTTGGCACAAAGTGCTTTCCCCTTTTTTAATAAGCAAAAAAATGTGTGTGTGTGTGTGTGTGTCTAGAAACTATCTGTAAATATTCACAAGAAATAGTCGACAATAATTTCCCCCAAGGAATGAGACTAGAAATCCAGGATGGAAGAGCTTGCTTATCATTGCATATCTTTTTACTGTTTGAATTATTTACCATGTGCTTGTGTTATTTTCATAATACTAAATAGAATTTTAAAGGGATGAATGGGTATATTTGGAGTTGATTATACACATGTTCCTTTTTTCTCTGTTAAATCATTAGATTCTTTTGGAGGCCAACCAAATGATGCAAATGAGGAAAAAGAATTTTTTTATTTTCAATCAAGACGTCAATTTTCATTCTGTATTCACTAGATGATAATTTGACAAAATCAGAATCACATCTGTACTGCAAGAAGTTCTTCATTTCTCTACATCAGTGGTAACCCATTCTGGCTGCACATTCCAGTCACCTGGAGAGCTTATAAAACAAGATTCCAAGGCCCTACTTCTGACCTACTCAATCATGGCCTCTGAGGTAGGCACCCAGGAATCTAGCTGAAAGATCTCCCGTGTGATTCTGATGCCATCAACCGAACTGGGAGCTTGAAATTGGCTTTGGAAAGAAAACAACTGGTGGCCCTGCCTGTAGGTGGGGATCCACATGGATGCCAGCCTGGCTATTCCAGATGTGGGCCACCTGAGCTTGTTATGGTTGCAGATTCTCAGGTCCCATCCCAAAGTTACTGAATTAGAAAGATCCCCAGGTGATTCCTGGGCATGTTAAAACTTGTGAAGCACTGTTCAAAAGGATATAATCCCAAGAACAGGGAACAAAACAGACAAAAAGCCCCAACTTTGTGAATTTGATTTCACTTGGGGGAGATAAACAGTAAATGATAATAGTAGTAAGTATACAATTGACCCTTGAACAACACAGGTTTGAACTGCATGGGTCCACTTATATGTGGATTTTTTCCAATAAATAGGATACAGTACTGTAAATGTATTTCCTCTTCCTTAAGATTTTTTGATACCCATTTATTTTATTGAAATGTAATTGACATATAACAGTGTATTAGTTTTAGATATAAAACATAATGATTTAATATATGTCCTTATGGTTTTCTTAATAACATTTTCTTTTCTCCATTTGACCTTATTCTAAGAATACAGTATAGAATACATATAATATACAAAATATGTGTCAATCAACTATGTACATGATTGGTAAGGCTTCCAGTCAATAGTAGGTTATTAGTAGTTAAGTTTTTAGGAAGTCAAAAGTTATATGCACATTTTCAACTGCATAGCAGATTGCCGCCCCTAACTTCCATGTTGTACAATAGTCAATTGTGAAATAGTTAGATAATTAGATAGATAGATAGATAGATAGATAGATAGATAATTTATTTATTATAGTATGTAAAATGGGCAATTTTGAAAATATCCAGTGAATTGTTTGCCTTAAATTAAAATGGTATTTTAGATGTTGATAAGTGTCAGGGAAGAGGAAGGGGAGTGTGGGGGATAAATTTGCATCTTTAGAGCAGAGAAGACCTCACTGAAACGACATCATTTGAGGAAGAAACTGAAGGAGGGGAGGGAAAGAGAATTCCCAGCAGAGGGAACATCCAGTGAAAAGACTCTTCCAGGGCACGGAGAAGTAACTGGGTCATTGTAAAGACTGTTTTTTACTCAGAATGGGATGGGTAGCCTGAGTAGGCTTTGAGAAGCAGTGACATGATCTAACTTACATTATCAAAGGATCTCTCTAGCTGCTGATTTGAAAATACACTTTGAGGCCAGCTGTAGAAACAGGGAGGCCAGTCACAAAGCTGTTGCAATAATCTAGGGGAGAGATGGTGGCCCAGAGCAGGGGGCAGCAGAGGGGGCTATGAGTAATAGGTCAAATGCCCACATCCTGCTCTAAACTGGCCATTTCTGACAGCCCCCTGTCCCTACCTCCAGGAGTTAGGGACAAAGCTGGCATTGTCCATGATGCTTCAAAAGTGTTGTGTGGGCCACAGGGGAAAGCTATGCAAAGCAACAGTGTTGCAGGTAAGCTAAAGTTGTGTCTCATTTGCCCATGTTTTCATCAGAGCCTGCTGCTTATAAAGGCTCTGTCTGACTGTGTCATTTGCAAAGATTAATGTGCCACGTTGTTTGGCTGTTCTATATAAAGCACCGTAATGGTCACCAATGGGGGAAAATTAGAGTCCCTGCAAAGCATGGAAGTCATAAAAAACACAGCTTAGTTTCCAGCAAGGTTTGGAAGAAGATTCTGGATGACTCACATGCAATTTCTCTTTTCACTCATTCACAAGCTGAATGATTACAATTAATCTTTATCAGCAAGGATAATTAAGTAGTACAATTCTGGTGGGAAGCAGGGTGGAGGAGAGGGTAAATGGAAGAAGAGAAAGGAGGAAGCATCTCCATTAAGTTCTACCTACCATCACATGGATCACCTCACTGCCCACAAACTCATTAAAAAATCGTTTCCCTCAGATTCAGCCTAGTCCAGACTCAATATTCTGACCACCATGGCACATCCTGGCAATCACTAGTCTGCCGTTTCGGAGAGCCCTGAGGTTGGTGCAATGAGGCAACAGGAAGAACTCTTCCAGAGAGACCACAGGAACAAACAGCTGCCAAAGATCCAGACACCATTTTGAAGGAATGGGAAGGCACATACATTTGCCAAAGTGAAATGGGGTGAGGTTGCCCAAGACAAGGGGAAAGCACAGATCTCATTTCACAACAACTTTAATTTTATAGACTCTTAGATGCTTATAAATGGACTGGTTCCACTCATTCACTTTACCCACTGAAAAGGAAAGTAAAGCCTTGGGCAAGTTGAATGACTTATTCAAGGTTACACAACAGATTAGTACCTGAACAGCAAATTAAACACAGAGCCACTAGCCTTACAGCACAAAGTTGATCTTGTATCTTCACAGTCAGGGCTAGCTTCATTAGGTGCTAATTAGGAGCTCCTTACTCGATTATCTGTCAAAAACAGTGCTTCCCTGGGGAACCGTAAATACTAATCCCAATACCCAATGTTACAGCTTCACTTTTTATCAAATTATATATAATATCCAGGTTCCCATCCTTTTTCTCTGACTCTACCTTCCCCTCTTCCCTTAGGGCAAGCAGGGTTTGTCTTCTGCTCAGCTTACTTTACCTTCAAGACCACTGGTTTACTCAGATTCTACTATCCTTGTTCTTCCATTTCTCTGCTTTCCCATTCTGCTGGGGAGGGCTCATGTGGCAACAGATGGAAGGAGGGTCTAGGGTCTTTCCTAAATAAGTATTTCATTTGTCCCCAGTGCACTGACAAAGGCTCTCCTTGACCAAACTTCAGTTAGGTTCCTCTGAACCTGTCCTTGCGTAGGCCTGCATTAGTAAGAGTCATGATATGGGATCACCCTGGCCGGTCTTCAGTAAGAATCCCCCCACCCTTGACTTCTCCTTTAGGTGATTTTTCACCCACTGACCCCTCACATTCTGCTCATTGGGGATAAATCACCACCTGTCCTTGCTGTACTCAGAGTTGAGCCCAATCTCTGTCTGCTATGGCAACAGCCTTGTCACCTACTACAACAGCTCTGAGTAGTCTTCTTTACCATTTAAAAAAAGTGTCAGAATAACTTTTTTCTTTAACAGCATATGCATGAGGGGGTGGTAGGAAGTAAATACACTAAAATGTGAATAATGATTATCTCTGAGTGGTACTTGACTTTATACTTTTTGGAACCTTTAAAATTTTGTCATACATCAGTACAACAAATTGTTTCTTATGATTAAAAAAAATGAGATGGAAGCATTATCATGTAGAGTTTGAGAAAGTCAATGACTGTAGCTATCAAATATTTTTAAGTTTATTTTTAGCTTCTTAAAATAAATGCTATTTTTTTTAATGGAACAAGAAATGCCCTGCCTGCATCCACCTTGCTCCAAGTATACAAGATTTCTTACTATTTCTCAGACATACCAAGCCCACTCCCTGCTCAGGGTCTTTGCCCTTGCAAGGCTTTCTCAGATCTCACCTTAGTGAGGCCCACCCCAACCGCCTTATTTAATTTTGAAACCCGTTCCCCACTTTCACCCCCCCACCACCACCACCAAGTACTTCTGATTCTACTGATAGAGTTCAGGACACGCTACTCCAGAATAAGGCACCTTTGCATCTTGAATATGTTAACCTGAAGGAGTTTGAGAAAACAGTAGAAGCAGGAAGTTCGTTCTGAACTTCCCACCCTTCTTTCCTGGAATAGGTCATAAACCCTCACATGAGAGGTGCTCTCCCTACACCCAGAAAAAAGAGCATTCTTATCTCCAAAGACAAAGGGATGGCAAGAAGCATCTGAATTTAGCAATAAGTTTCCCCCAGTTTACTATGCTTAGCTTCTATTCCTTAACCTACCATATTCTTCCATGACTCTCCACTCTTCATCAAACCTAGCCTAAAAATACACAGGTCTATTTCTTCAGGTTTTCGTTTCCTAATGAAGGTTCACATGTCATATAAAACTTATTTTAAATAAATGTGTGTGCTTTTCTCCTGTTAATCTTTGCCAGTTTATTCTTCAGACCCAGCCAGGGACCCTAACAGGGTCGAGGAAAACTTTTTCCTCCTTTATATTTATTATCTTCTGAAATACTAGAGAATTTACAAATTCCTTATATTAATTGTTTACTGTCCATCTACCCCCATGAGAATACAAGTTCCACCAGGGCAGGGATATTTGCCTAGTTTGCTCACTGATTTATCTTAAGCATCTCTGAGCTTCATACAGTAAGCACTTTATGAGTGTTTGGTACATGAATGAACAGTGTTAACATGATTGTGCATTTGTGTGTTTGCAAATGTCTCTCTAGGAGATATACCTACACGTGAAATTGTTAGGTTAAATACCTATGCATTTAAAATTTCGGTAGACAGTACCAAACGGTACTAAAAAAATTTCAACCAATTTATACTTCCAACATCAATGCATGGGAGTCTTTTCTTCTCCACCCGGAATATTAACTGATGAAAATTCTTATGTTTTTTTTTTATGGATTTCCGATGGATATGCTGGTCAGATTGAGCATAATACAAGAGTATTATATTAATTGGCCATTCATATTTCCTCTTATTTGAACTTGTTATCTTCTAGTATTTTTAACAGGTTAAAAAAATTTATTATGTTCAGTTAGCCAACATACAGTACATCATTAGTTTTTGATGTAGTGTTCAATGATTCATTAGTTGCATATAACACCCAGTGCTCAAGAGAATATTATACATTTTTAAGGAAAAAACTGTCCAAGATTTGGGAATAAGCAAGAGATCCCTGGGCATCCTCTCAGTGGCAACCTGGACATGGCCAAGGGGACCCTGCAGGGATTATTTAATTCCATAGAGGTGCGTGCCTCTGGCTAACTTTCCATTGGTTAGGCTATTTTACATACTGTAAGGGTAGCAGTGAAACTGAAGACAAGTAGTAGCAATGTAAATGGTTCCTGTCCATAACAATATAAATGGATTTTGTCCCAGAGAGGATATAACTTTCTGTAACTCAAATTCTGATTTGAACCTGACTGACTCCTTTAAGAATTAATGAGTTAAATAAAACCTTTGGCATATGTTCATTTTATATTTGTGTAAGAGTCATGTTTCTAACTTCATGAAAATTATACCTTAGTGGACTTTCCCTAGTGAGCATGAGGAATTCAGCTGCACTTGGGGCTGGGAACTCCAGGGGGGAATTTTAGAATTATCTGCATCAGTGATACCAAGAATTAATATTCACATTCTGATATTCAAAATAAGGTTGGAGTTCACAGCAAGATAATGGGCTCTAAACCCAGGCTGTGTGCAGAGAGAAAGAGATTTTCTCAATTCCTTTATCTCCCTCCTTTAACTTATCAAGTGGCTGGAGGACATAAGGAAATGGGGTGCAGACCTGGAATAGATGAAAGGAGAGGCCAGTAGCTTGCCAAGAGGCACTTGTTCTAGTTCAGCTACTCTGGGTTGAAGGAGTGGAGATATGTGTATGAATTGGGGGGAAAGCAAAAGGCAGGAAAACGTCAACCTCCCTTCCCTTCCAGGTTGTGGAAGGAGATAGTCTCACACTCAACCCCAGCCCCAGCAGGGGTGGGCACAACCAACTCAACTCAGTGTGCAAGGTAGCAGAAGAAGCAGAAGGCAGAAGGAAGGGCTTGAGTTAAACCTTCCCAAGCAGCCCTTGGCTCCCACATGACTAGTGTTGACAGATCTAGCAAATAAAAATAAAGACTGCCCAGTTAAATTTGAATTTCAGATAAACAGTGAATAATTTTTTAGTGTAACTATGCATCATGCAATATTTGAGACATGCGATATTTGGGACATACTTATACTAAAAAAACTATTGTTGTTCATCTGAAATTCAAATTTAACTGGGTAGCCTGTATTTTATCTGGCAACCCTCCATGTAGCACTGATGGAACCCAGAGTTTCTTGCAGCCTCTCCAGGTGCCAAGGGATCTGGGTGGCTAGCTGGGGATCATGCCATGGGCCACAGATATTGACTCAGTTGGGAGAGAGACCAGAACCCAAGACATTGATGCAGACTTCAGCAGCAGATGCCAATGGAGATCAAAGACTTGGGCATGGGACAGGTGGCACCTGGACTGCCACAATCCACCAATCGAGGCAACATGAGGGACAATCCAGAAGCCAACATATGAATCCTCTACTTGTTCTTAAAAAAAAAGATTTATTTATTTATTTGAGAGAGAGAGTGTGTGTGTGCAGGAGGAGAGGAAGATGGAGAAGGAGAGAGAGAATCTCAAGCAGACTCCCTGCTGAGCACAGGGCCTGAAGACCCTGAGATCATGACCTGAGCTGAAATCAAGAGTCAGACACTAAACTGACTGAGCCACCCAGGCACCCAGCTACCCAGGCACCCCGTGAATCCTCTAGTTGTTCTTATCATCACAAGTCCACACAAGCCACAGACTTGCTGACACACTCAGATGCATCTTAGTGTGCAAAGAAGGAGGGATGGAAGTCAGAAAGCCTAGGTATCTTATCCAAGTGAGACTGGTGTGTACCTAAAGAAACTGCTTAATGTATTAGTTCACGTTAAGTTTACACAAAATTATGGGATCCCAATAGAGGAGATAAGATTAAGCATAGAGAAATAAAGTAAAATATATTTTGACTGCACTTCTAAGTGTATGGTAATTCTGTGATTCAGACATGCTCATTTGTATACAGCACTGTTTTATCTTTTATCTTTTTTTAAAATTTATTATGTTATGTTAGTCACCATACAGTACATCCTTAGTTTTTTATGTAGTGTTCCATGATTCATTGCTTGCATCTAACACCCAGTGCTCCATGCAACATGTGCCCTCCTTAATACCCATCACTGGCGTATCCCAATCCCCCACCCCGCTCCCCTCTGAAGCCCTCAGTTTGTTTCCCAGAGTCCATAGTCTCTTGTTTTATCTTTTTTCTGATTGCTTTTTGAAGTGCTTTATGTAGTCTGGATATTAATCATTTAACTGCCATGTGTTATAAATATTTGCTGGTTATTACCTTATTGTAATTGAATGGTTTTATAATACCACTTGTTATACAGAAGCTTTAATTTTGATGTAATCTATTAAAATCTATCAATTATGTTCCCCCCCCACATTGTATCTTGCTTAAGAAAATTTCTCAAACCCAAGCTTATTAACAAATGCTCTTATATTTATATTTTCTTCTAATTCTTTCATAGTTATAACTTGTGCATTTGACCTTTAATTTATTGCATATAATATATATCATGATATATTTTTATAGTAGATAAGGCAAGAATCTATAATGCACTCCCTCTTATGCTTTTTAAAAATCCTTTTGTGTTTTATGGATTAATTTAGTGAGAATTGGCAAATAGTATAGAAATATAATATTGCTCTTCACTTCCTCAGATCTCTACCAGTGACCTTTCATAAGATTTGTAATTTTTTTCATGTAGATCTTTCTTACACATTTGATGTTAGATTTATTTCTAGGTATTTTCTAATTTTGTGGTTATGGAATCACAGTTTGTATTACACATTCTTATTTGTTACTGCTAATGTTTAAGAAATCTTTTGGCTTTTTATGTGGAGCTTACATCAGACCGCTTTATAGAAATCTAACTAGTTCTAATAACTTGTCACTCGATTTTCTTTGATTTTTCTCAGTAATCATATCATCTCCAAATATCTCATTTTAACTCTTATTGCATTGGCCTATAGTATAATGTTTAATAGTAGTGATGTCTGTGCTGTCTTTGTCTTGTTCGTGAATTTGATGGAAATACTACAGGTGTTTGGGAGATACTTCATATCAAGATGTTATGTGCCAGTAGCTTGTCAATTCCTGACAGCAGCATCTACCTGGTACACTGTCCTCCTTCCCAATTACAGATGCTCCCACCTGCCTACTGCTGCTTGATGAAGATAGGTGGCAACCCATCTGGCTGCTCTAGCAATACCCTATCAGTTGCCTGGGCAAGAGACCCCAAGGGCCCCTCTCTTTGTCTGACAACCTCAAGCTCTGAGCTCTGCTGGAGCCCTAGTGCAATACCCCTGGACTGCTCTCATTTTCTAAAGAATCTTCGCCTGCTGATTGGTGAACTTCACTTTCAATCTGATCTCATCTCCTTACTGACTTTTACACATTCCTCATAATTTCAGGTCCATCAAAAGCAATATGTGACATTTTAGAGAGGCATAATGAATGTGTTTTATGTCTTCTCTGTACTTTCTAGAGATTTAATGCAGAAGGGGGCATGGTTCATGGTTGTGCTCATTCTGGTACCTTTTTTTTTTAATTTAAATTCAATTAGCCAAGGTATTGGTTTGTAATATAATGTTCAATGCGTAGGGGAATGAGATAGGCTGGTGATGGGTAGTAAGGAGGGCACGTATTGCATGGTGCATTGGGTGGTATACGCAACTAATGAACCATGGAACATTACATCAAAAACCAGGGATGTACTGTATGGTGACTAACATAATATAATAAAAAAATTATTATAAAAAATAATAATAACATCCAGTGCTCATCATATCACATGCCCTCTTTAATGCCCACCACCCAGTTACCCAACCCCCAACCACCTCCCTTTCCACAACTCCCTTTCCACCTCCCTTTCCACAACTCCCTTCCCAGAGTCAAAAGTCTCGGGGTGCCTGGGTGGCACAGTCATTAAGCATCTACCTTTGGCTCAGGGAATGATCCCAGCATTCTGGGATCGAGCCCCACATCAGGCTTCTCTGCTAGGATCCTGCTTTTCCTCTCCCACTCCCCCTGCTTGTGTTCCCTCTCTCACTGGCTGTCTCTCTCTGTCAAATAAATAAATAAAATCTTAAAAAAAAAAAAGTCTCATATGGTTTGTCTCCCTCTCTGATTTCTTCCCATTCAATTTTCACTCCCTTCCCCTATTGTCCTCTGCATGATTCCTTATGTTTCACATATGAGTGAAACCATATGATAATTGTCTTTCTCTGCTTGACTTATTTCACTTAGCATAATACCCTCCAGTTCCATCCATGTCGGTGTAAATGGTAGATATTTATCATTTCTGATGGCTGAGTAATATTCCATTGTATATATGAACCACATCTTCTTTATCCATTCAGCCATTGAGGGACATCTGGGCTCTTTCCACAGTTTGGCTACTGTGGTCATTGCTGCTATGAACATGGAGGTGCCGGTGCCCCTTCTTTTCACTACATCTGTATCTTTGGGGTATTTTGATCCAATCCCCCTCCTCTACCATATAAGTCATTTCAACCTTTCAGCAAAGGCTCCCACTATCCCAAGGGGAGACTCCTTTGTATTCTTAGCATATTATCAAGAACTTCTGGTACTGGACACATTCTCTGACTCTACTGGGGTCTCTGGGATGAAAAAGGCTGCCCAAGACCCTTCAACCTATCATGAAAGATAATTACAGATGGACTGGTTACTTATGTCACTCCTAACTTTGTTCTCAAGATCACCCTCTCAATAATCATAGGTCCAGAAAGAACATAAAAAGACATAAGATTTCACAATGATGGCTGTGGTTAGGAAGGCCCATTTCAGACACTCAAACAAGCTGAGATTGGAGCTCACCTATGATCTTACAGGGAAATTTTAAAACATTTGTGGGAATAAAATTGCCCCCCCAAAATGTTCTCACAGCTCTTTTGATAATTGACTGTGTTACCTAAAGGACAATAGTACTCATATTATCAGTTATTTAGAATCACTTTTTGATCTTCATAATCAATAGTTACATCTGTCCTGATTTTTTGATGTACATTTGATGTTTTATAGGCTCTCTGGTTTGGTCTAATTTGCCTACTTGGGGATCAGTTACCAGAAACCATTTCAGTCCCATTGACTTCCCTCCGTGAGGAGCCATAGAAGAGTCAGGCTCAGAAAGAGGATATAAGGAAAGTCAATGGGAGTTAACCAATTACTTTTACTCACATGCACTTAAAATTATTGGCCTCAGATGTTCAGACAAGTGGATTTGTAAGATTTAAAAGTCCTCCCTAATTTGCTTTTATTGGAATCATTTCTTTCTTGGCTTTAAATTTTTAAACTTGACTGTGTAAACAGTTTCAGAAACAATATGGCCATAGAGGGTGCTGAGTTCAAGGATAGCAGATATCAGCTTGTTCAACAGTCACGACTAAAAAAAAAAAACTTCAGACTTCTGTAGTGGTGAGCCTGAAATACATCTCCAACACAAGGAAAAGAGGATGTTAAGCTCCAACAGATATGACCAAGACTTTGCTGCCACCTACCCTCCATCCCTAGATCTGGCCTTGCCTCCAAATGCCACACAGCAACCACACGCCCTCTTCCATCAACAGAGCTACCAAACAATGCAAAGCTGATTCTCACAAACTGTCCCTGCATGTCCACTTGATTGGTAGAAACATGAAGATACTACAACACGCCAAGTGAAAGTGGTGGCCCAGAACAAGCATGGGACTTGGGGGACATTCCACAGCAAACCACCGGTAACTTACCTATATCTGGACAAGTAGACCCAGAGAGTCCCTTCCCCCAGAAAGGCTAAGAATTAAAGTTCATGGTCCAATAAACAGTGATTCCAATTTCCCTTCTGCTAAAGGAGAATGTCTAGATGCAAAATACCAGTTATCTGGTGTTGACTGATTTGTTGTAGGTTGGAATCCCTAAAAACATACCCTGAAATGAGAATTTGAGTGCACATAGTTTATTTGGGAGGTGGCCCCAGGAAGTACCACTAGAGGAATGGGGAAATGAAGCAGGAAAGAGAAGCCAGCAAATAAAGGATATGGGATAGATGAGGGCACCACTGTGGGCAACTGAGGATCAATCAAGATGGTGTAGAAATGGCACAGAGCTGTCCCATCCTGGGGACAGTGGTAAGGAAGTGGGGGTAAGAACCTATCAAATAACACCATGGTTTGCTGAGGGTTTTTTCCAGGGGTATGAACTTCTGCCTACCCACCTTTGACCAAGCATACCAGAGAATGCTCTCAGGTGGAGAGCTGGAGGTACATGCAGTAAAAAGCCCTCAGTATGCACTAACAATGAACATGGAGACAGATAGGGTACTAATACGGTGAGGTTTGCAAACTTTGACAGGTTTTCTGAGCCCTCTGAGCAATATAACTACCCTTATCTCCTCTCCAGGGTGAATATAGCTCAACACCATTTCTTGGACACTGTTTGGCCTTGCTCAGGCCAGATTCACTCGCTATTACACAGCCTCCCCATTCATATACCCTCAGTCATTGGGATGTCTATAAGTAGTATCGGCATTTATGGGGGTGGAAAAAATTTTCCTTGACCCTCTTAGGGCCCCTGGATGGGTCCAAAAATTTAAACTGACAAAGACAGATTAACAGGAGAAAAACATACAAATTTTGTTGAATTTTTACATGTACATGGGAGCCGTCACTAGAGAAGACAAGTGGATTGTCTTAAGACCTGAAGAAGTGACAGGAACAAGATGCTTTTATACCTTTTAGACAAAGAAATGAAAAATTTGTGAAGAACTGACGAGACAAAGGGGTTTGAATTAGGGGTAGTAAATGGTGAAGAGATAATAATGAAGATAAGTGTGAGTTTAACAAGGATTGGTTGTAAGATTACTTTTTAAAAATTTTTTTATTATGTTATGTTAGTCACCATACTGTACCTCATTGGTTTTTAACGTAGTGTTCCATGATTCATTGTTTGTGTATAACACCCTCTGCTCCTTGCAAAACATGCCCTAATTAATACCCATCGCCATGTTAAACCATCCCCCCACTCCTCTCCCCTCTAAAATCCTCAGTTTGTTTCCCAGAGTCCATAGTCTTTCATGGTTCATCTCCCCCTCTGATTCCCCCCCTTCATTTTCCCCTTCCTTCTCCTAATGTCCTCCATGCTATTCCTTATGTTCCACAAATAAGTGAAACCATAGGTTAATTGTCTTTTTCTGCTTGATTTATTTCACTTAGCATAATCCCTTCCAGTTCCATCCATGTCGATGCAAATAAATGGTGGGTATTCATCCTTTCTGATGGCTGAGTAATAGTCCATTGTCTATATGGACCACATCTTCCTTATTCATTCATCTGTTGAAGGGCATCTCAGCTCCTTCCACAATTTAGCTATTGTGAACAATGCTGCTATGAACATTGGGGTGCATATGGCCCTTCTCTTCATTACATCTGTATCTTTGGGGTAAATACCCAGTAGAACAATTGCTGGGTCATAGCATAGCTCTATTTTTAATGTCTTGAGGAACCTCCACACTGTTTTCCAAAGTGGCCATACCAGTTTGCATTCCTACCAACAGTGTAAGAGGGTTCCCCTTTTTCCACATCCTCGCCAACATTTGTTGTTTCCTGCCTTGTTAATTTTTGCCATTCTAACTGTGTAAGGTGGTATCTCAATGTGGTTTTGATTTGAATTTCCCTGATGGCTAATGATGTTGAACACTTTTTCATGTGTCCATTAGCCATTTGTACATCTTCTTTGAGAAGTGTCTGTTCATGACTTCTGCCCATTTTTTGGACTTGATTATTTGCTTTTTGGGTGTTGAGTTTGAGAAGTTCTTTATATATCTTGGATGCCAGCCCTTTATCTGTAGTGTCATTTGCAAATATCTTCTCCCATTCCGTGGGTTGCCTCTTTGCTTTGTTGACTGTTTCCTTTGCTGTGCAGAAGGTTTTTATCCTGATGAAGTCCCAAAAGTTCATTTTTGCTTTTGTTTCCCTTGTCTTTGGAGATGTGTCTTGAAAGACATTGCTGTAGTTGATGTAGAAGAGGTTACTGCCTAGGATTTTGATGGATTCCTGTCTCACATTGAGGTCTTTCATCCATTTAGAGTTCAGCTTTGTGTATAGCATAAGAGAATGGTCAAGTTTCATTCTTCTGTACATAGCTGTTCAATTTTCCCAGCACCATTTATTGAAAAGACTGTCTTTTTTCATTGGATGTTTTTTCCTTCTTTGTTGGAGATTAGTTGACCATGGAGTTGAGGGACCATATCTAGGCTCTCTATTCTGTTCCACTGATCTATGTGTCTGTTTTTGTGCCAGTACCATGCTGTCTTGGTGACCACAGCTTTGTAGTATAGCTTGAAATCAGGCAAAGTGATGTTTCCAGCTTTGTTTGTCTTTTTCAAAATCTCCTTGGCGGTTCAGGGTCTTTTCTGGTTCCATACAAATTTTAGGATTGTTTGTTCCAGCTCTTTGAAAAATGCCAGTAATGAATCATGGAACTTTACATAAAAAACTTGGGATGTACTGTATGGTGACTAACATAACATAATAAAAAATTTTTATAAAAAATAATAAATAAACCAAGACTTTAAAAGAAAAGGAAAGGAAAGGAAAGGAAAGGAAAGGAAAGGAAAGGAAAGGAAAGGAAAGGAAAGGAAAGGAAAGGAAAGGAAAGGAAAGGAAAGGAAAGGAAAGGAAAGGAAAGGAAAGGAAAGGAAAGGAAAGGAAAGGAAAGGAAAGGAAAGGAAAGGAAAGGAAAGGAAAGGAAAGGAAAGGAAAGGAAAGGAAAGGAAAGGAAAGGAAAGGAAAGGAAAGGAAAGGAAAGGAAAGGAAAGGAAAGGAAAGGAAAGGAAATCTGTAGGTTCTAGAGTATAGATCCTTTACCTCTTTGGTTAGGTTTATTCCAAGGTATCTTATGGGTTTTGGTGCTATAAATGGGATAGATTCTCCAATTTGTCTTTCTACAGTTACATTGTTTGTGTATAGAAAAGCAACTGATTTCTGTGCATTGATTTTTGTGTCCTGCCACATTCCTGAATTGCTGCATGAGTTTTAGTAATTTGCGGCTGGAGTCTTTTGGGTTTTCCACATAAAGTATCATGTCATCTGTGAACAGACAGAGTTTGACTTCTTTGCCAATCTGAATACTTCTTATTTCTTTTTGTTGTCTGATTCCTGAGGCTAGTATTTCTAGTACCATGTTGAACAATAGTGGCAAGAGCGGGTATCTTTGTCGTGTTCCTGATCTTAAGGGAAAAGCTCTCAGCTTTTCCCCATTGAGAATGATATTCGCTGTGGGCTTTTCATAGATGGTTTTTATGAATTTGAGGAAAGTTCCCTCTATTTCTACACTCTGAAGAGTTTTAATCAGGAAATGATGCTGTATTTTGTCAAATGCTTTTTCTGCATCAATTGAGAGGATCATATGGTTCTTGTCTCTTCTTTTATCAATGTGTTCTATCACATTGATTGATCTAACAATGTAAATATCTATGGCCCCAACATGGTAGCAGCCAACTACATAAGCCAACTGCTAACCAAAATAAAGAAACATATTGATAATAATACGTTATAGTAAGAGACTTCAACACTCCACTCTCAGCAATAGACAGATCACCTAAGCAGAAGATCAACAAAGAAACAAGAGCTTTGAATGGCACACTGGACCAGATGGACTTCATAGATTTATACAGAACAATCACCCTAAAACAACAGTATATTCCTTTTCTTCAAACACACATGGAATGTTCTCCAAAATAGACCACATACTGGGTCACAAATCAGGTCTCAACCGATACCAAAAGACTGAGATTATTCCCTGCATATTCTCAGACCACAATGCTTTGAAACTGGAACTCAATCACAAGAAAAAATTGGAAGGAATTCAAAGACTTGGAAGCTAAAGACCATCCCACTTAAGAATGTTTGGGTCAACCAAGAAATTAAAGAAGAACTTAAACAATTCATGGAAACCAATGAGAATGAAAACACATCGGTCCAAAACCTATAGGATACTGCAAAGGCAGTCCTAAGGGGGAAATACATAGCCATCCAAGCCTCATTCAAAAAAACAGAAAAATCCTGAATACACGAGCTAAACTTACACCTTAAGGAACTGAAGAAAGAACAACAAATAAAACCTAAACCAAGCAAGAGAAGAGAAATAATAAAGATTAGAGCCGAGATCAATGAGTTAGAAACAATAAATACAGTAGAACAGATCAATGAAACTAGAAGCTGGTTCTTTGAAAGAATTAATAAGATCAATAAACCACTGGTCAGACTTATCCAAAAGAAAAGAGAAAGGACCCAAATTAATAAAATTGTGAATGAAAGGGGAGAGATCACAACTAACACCAAGGAAATAGAAACAATTATTAGTAATTATTATCAGCAACTATATGCCAATAAATTAAGCAACCTGCAAGAAATGGATGTCTTCCTGGAAACCTATAAACTACCAAGACTGAAACAGGAAGAAATGGACAATCTGAATAGACCAATAACCAGTAATGAAACTGAAGCAGTGATCAAAAACCTCCCAAAGACCAAGAGTCCAGGGCCTGATGGATTCCCAGAGGAATTCTACCAAACATTCAAAGAAGAAATAATACATATTCTCCTGAAGCTGTTTCAAAAAATAGAAACAGAATGACAACTTCCAAACTTGTTCTATGAGGCCAGCATTACCTTGATCCCAAAACCAGGCAAAGACCCCATCAAAAAAGAGAATTACAGAACAATATCCCTGATGAATATGGACGCCAAAATTCTCAACAAGATCCTAGCCAATAGGATCCAACAGTACATTAAAAAGATTATCCACCATGACCAGGTGGGATTTATTCCTGGGATGCAAGGTTCGACATCCTAAAGTCAATCAATCTTTGTAAGATTTCTTGACTCCCAAAATGCCAGTCTCTGTTAATAATAATGTCTTGCTTCCTCCTGATACAGGGAGGGTATCTCAGGGAAGAAGGGTGAGGGGTGGGTGGGGTTGGGGGTCACAGTAACCTTCCTGCTTCTCCTGTTTTCTCAAACTCTTTCACCTTGAGATATTCCATATGCCAAGATGCCATATTCTGAAATAGTGTGTCTTGAACCCCACCATATCAAATAATAAAATTGGCTCTCTAGAAGAAAACCCTACAGACCCAGGAGGCAAGGTGATTCCAGACTTTCAACTATAGCCGTTTTGTTTTTTTTTTTTTGCTAGGTCATTTAAAGAATGTCCTAATACTCATGAATGTACCTAGCATGTCTCACCCCAGCTATGGCTATACCTCCAAATAGGGCACCAGCCTCTAGCACTCCACACATTCTGTCAACACCAGGAGGAATAACCTCTATGGAGTCAAACTTTGTATGTGGCACGCCTTATTCCCAAACTTTTGATGGCTTCGCATTCTCTACACAGGGTCTCCACAAACCATACCCAGCTTGGCTTCCTAGGCCAGGATCCAGCCAATCTAGCTGCTGAGACAGGGATAGACTGTGTCACTTCCAACACCTTCCCCTTGGAACACTTTCTCTCCATCTCTCTGCCAACAAAAATTCTTCATTTGAGGGACAAAACAAGACTTGCCTCCTCCATAAAGCCTTCCCAGATCACTCCAGCCCACTGGGCCCTCCCTCTTCAGTCCCACAGACAGTTCTCACCTGGACCACCCATGCAGACTTTGAACACACCATTGTGCTATAGTTCATTATGTTATATATGCTTTCCTAGCCCACTGGGATGATGAGGCCCTGGAGGGGATGAGCCGAGTCTCAGACTTCCTTCTGCTTCTCTAAGCTCCCAAAAAAGGGAAGGCAGGTACATGCATGTCAACACACATGTCAACAAAAGTTGATACTAGAAATGGAAGATAAGACCATGCAGATGCACAGAGCAGTAACTTGTGTCTTACGCATACCTAAGCTCCCTTGACCTGGTTAGTGTTGGGATATAGTAGGCAGTTGCTTGGTGAATTAATTAATTTATCAATCAACCTCTGCCCTTGGCATTGATGGCATCCTTTTTTTCCTTCTTTTTAAAGTTTTTATTTTTTTTAAGTTTTTATTTTAATTCTAATTAACATACAGTGTTATATCAGCTTTAGGTATACAATATAATAATTCAACACTTCCATACATCGCCCTGTGCTCATCATGATAAATGCACTTCTCGATTCCTATCATCTACTTAACCCATCCCCTCACTCCCCTCCCCTTTGGTAAAGTGTTACTCGGTCCTCATGCACCAGTCTCAGAGCTTCAGTTACATTTTGTGTTTTTCTTTGGGCCTCTCCATCTACTCAAAAGGTCTCTATGTCCCCAAATTTACCTTACAAAAAAGAACTCAGTGACTTATTATTTTCCCTCATTAAAAAAAATAATAACCTTTGAAGGGAGACAACAAATTTGGGTGGTTTTTCATTTTCTTCTTTAGAACTAAAAACATCAAAGTTTGGTACACTTGGGACCAGGCATCCACGGTTGCTATGGTACCTTGTCCTGTGAGAGATGGAGGATCTTCCCACAATGCAGTTCTCTGCAGACTCGCAGGAACTGGGCAGATGGAACACACAGCAGACACTGTGCTCATCTCTGTCTCCCCTGAACCTAGCCAAGGGCTCAGCAAACATTGGCAAGTGTGGTCCAAGATCATGTCTCATAGCCCATTTTGTACCTATAAATAAAAGAGAATGGCCCTAGGGAAGCCGTTCTATACACAACAATGTGGTAAAAAAATAACAGAGATGGATTCAAGTAACACAAGAGGCTCAGCATTAGGAACCAGGGCATCCTGAGCAAGAATGGCAGTCAGGCCAGGAAGGGCTGAAATGGAGTCCTGGCAACCTGGCAGGATTCTCTCTTCATCCCCAGTCTCTGCTTCTCTCTGTACTTGACTGCATTCTTCTCTCCAAATCCCCCCTTCCCTGCCACCCTCAGAGATACAAACACAGTTTGGGCTCAATGCCTCTCTGCACCCCCCAATCCAATAAACTGTGCCCTGAGAGGTGGAATCATACTGGGTGAATACAGTTCACCCCTGTAAGTGAGGGAGCATAGTTTAAGGAAGTCACTGTGAATTGTAAATACACCCCCAAAATGAATGTACAACAGATCTCCTACAAATGAATACCCAAAGCTCAGTTTTAAAGCAAGGAACACTAAGATATGATAAGGTTATTTTGCCTTGTTTTGTGACAAACACATTTTCCACTTGTCTTTGAGTAAGGCAGCCCAAAAGCAGGTGGGAAATTACAAAATCTGTAGGATAATCAAAGTTTTTCCTTCGGGAAGAGAAAATCAAGTCTATGAAGAAAATGGTTGTGGAGAGGTAGAGGTCATCACACTCTAGAAGCAAAATGCATTGACCTCCAGCTGAATTGTAAACTAGAGATCACTGGAGATGTAATGGGTTACTATGAGATGTAAATAGTTCCAGTGAGAAGGTCTGCCTCTTCTTGGCTTAAATAGAGTTACCAATCAGGGCTGAGGGAGTTTCTGAGATATGGGACTTTACAGTTTAAAACCAAGAAAGTCCCAATTCCTTAGATAGGTGACCAACTCAACTTGTAAAGAATTCCCACTGAGGGGGCACCTGGGTGGTGCAGTTGATTAGGCATTCACCTCCTGGTTTTGGCACAGGTCATGATCTCAGGCTCATGGGATAGAGCTCTGTGTCCAGCTCTGGGCTCAGCACAGAGTCTGCTTAAGACTCTCTCTCCCTACTTCTTGCTAGACACATCTCCAAAGGCAAGCAAAACAAAAGAAAAATGAACTATTGAGACTTCATCAAGATAAAAAGCTTTAGCACAGCAAAGGAAACAAAACTAAGAGGCAACCTACAGAATGGGAGGAGATATTTGCAAATGTCTTATCAGACAAAGGACTAGTATCCAAAATCTATAAAGAACTTATCAAACTCAACACCCCCCCAAAAAAAGTCCAGTCAGAAATGGGCATAATATATGAATAGACATTTCTCCAAAAAGACATACAAATGGCCAACAGACACATGAAAAAATTCTCCACATCACTTGGCATCAGGGAAATACAAATCAAAACCACAATGAGATACCACCTCACACCTGTCAGAATGGCTAAAATTAACAACTCTGTAAACAATGGATGTTGGTGAGGATGTGGAGAAAGGGAAACACTCTAATACTGTTGGTGGGAACGCAAGCTGGCGCAGCCACCCTGGAAAATAGTATGGACATTCCTCAGAAAGTTAAAAATAGAGCTACCCTACAATCCAGCAATTGCACTACTAGGTATTTACCCAAAGGATACAAACAGAGTGATTTGAAGGGGCACATGCACCCCAATGTTCATAGCCAAAATATGGAAAGAGCCCAGATGTCCATCAACAGATCAATGAATAAGAAGATGTAGTATACATATGCAATGGAATACTACTCAGCCATCAAAAAGAATGAAATCTTGCCATTTGCATTGATGTGGATGGAACTAGAGGGTATTATGCTAAACGAAATAAGTCAGTCAGAGAAAGACAAATCTCATATGATTTCACTCACATGTAGAATTTAATAAACAAAACAGAAGAACGTGGGGGAAGGGAAGGAAAGATAAAATAGACAAAAACAAAGAGGGAAGCAAACCATAAGAGACTCTTAACTATAGGAAACAAACTGAGGGTTGCTGGAGGGAAGGGGGTGGAGGAATGGGATAACTAGGGGATGGGCATTAAGGAGGGCACTTGATGTAAAAGTGTTGTAGCAACTGATGAATCATTGAATTCTACCTCTGAAACTAATGATATAGTATATGTTAATTAAATTGAATTTAAATGAAAAAATTTTTAAAGGCTCTCTCTCCCTCACCCTCTGCCCCCCCCACATTCTCTCTCTCTCTCTCTCTCTCTCTCTCAAATAAATAAATCTTAAAAAAATTAAAAGAATTCCCACTGAGTATTTGCTGTAATGAACAGGATTGAGGGAGAGATGTCTCTGCTGAGATGATATCCTTCTACCCCCACCAGACAGAAGCCCCCACAAACCACAGCCCAGTATGAGCATGTTGCTTATCAAACAAGTTGCTTCTTTCAAGAGGTGGGCTAGTGCTGAGCCCCAGGCTGAGCATAAACCAGCTGGTTAAGGGAAAGGGATTTCTCAAGAGCTGTCCTTCCAGTTGCCTGTGAATGAACTGCTGACCTCCTCCCACCCTGTGCAGTCAGATCACCCAATCACCAAGTCTCTTCCCATCTGAAGCCCCAGAAATATGGCCTCCAGTTACCTCTCAGCTCAAAGACATTGTGTAAGAGAAGAAAACACATTTCCAGCTTGGCGAATCAGCAATCTGAATTAGGATAAACCTGCTTATAAATATGCAACCTGTCAGAAAAGTTCCATAAGCTCCTGTTTACTTATAGAGCAGCTTACTTGCAGAGATTGTCTAGAGTGCCAGTTAGTGTTGCATACTAGTGTAAATACCATTAACCCCAAGAAAAAGATTGCATCCCTGGTGGCCAGAAGCAAATTCCCAAATGTGATGGGGGGAGACAAGCCACACATTCTTCTACACAGAAAAAGAAGCAACATCCAATGAAAGCTATGGCTTCATTCCCTGCTAAGTCTGGCAGCCTCGATGGTGAACCCCCGCTACCACGAAGATGGTAGACATCCAGGGAGGCATTTGGCATGTCCAAGGCCTCTGTTCCCTGAACCTGCAAAATAAGACCATGCCCTCAGCCCTTTCAGAGGTCCTTTCCACTCTAATGAAGTGACCCAGTCCTGCAGATGACTGAAGACTGAGAATGTGGTAATGGCCAACTGTGCAGACATGGGGTGGAACAGCTCTTGTGTAAGACTGGGGTATTCCAGTGACAGGATGCTCACTACACACCCACAATGCAAAATGATCACTAAAGAAGGTACAGTGAGGTGTTTACTTATGGACACTGCTGGGACTCTACCCATGTGTCCTCAAATCGTTCTCACCATTTGTTATGGACTGAACTGTGCCACCCAAAATCCACAGGTTAAAACCTTAACTCCTAATGTGACTACAGTTAGGAGACAGGATTGTTGAACAGGTGATTATGGTTAACTGAGGCCATTAGGGTGAATCCTAATCCAGTAAGAATGGTGTCCTTTTAAGAAGAGGAAGAGACCCCAGGGGCACGCAGGCAAGGAGGTAAGGCCAACTGAGAATACCACAGGGAGGCAAATGTCTGCAAGTCAAGGAGAGATCTCACCAGAAACCAACCTGCTGGCACCTAGGCCTTGGATTTCCAGCCTCCAGAACTGTGAGGAAATAGGTTTGTGTTGATTAAGCCCCCAGCCTGTGGTATTTTGCTGTGGTAGCCTGAGCTAAAAAATCCTTTCTGTGTGCCTAGCTCCCACTTCTGTTCCCTTCACCTTTGTTGCTCACACCTGCAACCTACTTCAGGGCCCTTATATGACTGGAACCACTGCGTGTGCATGTGTGTGCACAAGCGTGTGCATACACACACACACACACACACACACACACACACCTTCCATGCCTCTCCCTTGCTTCCCAGATGAAGTTTAGACAATAAGACCCTCTTACTTGCTGTGGCCATGATTCCATAGCACCAATGACAGGATGATGGGGTGACCAGATGACATATCATTCCCCAGACTTACCACACTGTTCCCCACTTCCACTCCTCTAGACATGCCATTTGTTCTGTCTGGAAGACCCTTCCTCTCTTACCCACAAAACTTTCACTGACACCCTTCACCATCACCATCTTTGTTTCCCTGATCTACCACACCATGACCCAGACAAAACTAATCATCTGGCACATGACCATTATGCCCCTTCTACTTCCACAAATGCATGGTACGAGTCTCAACCTCCAACTCAGACAAGTGTTGAGGATAATTTTCTTTTACTATCCCAGCTCCTTTGCCATGAGTACAATAACTATTGTAGCCTTTTCTATACTGGCTTATAGTTTTCCATGCACGCTCAAGCCCCAGTTGCCCACACAGGTGGCTGAGTTGACAACACTCTCCCTGTTGGTTGCTTTCCCTTCCTTGCGTTACCTCTCAACTTCCCTTTGGGGTTCCCTTCATTGTCCAAATAAAGGACTTGGACTTGACCCTTTGTCTCAGACTCAGCCTCTGGGGAAAACAAAGCTATGGCAGATGCTATGTCTTAGTGATGTTAGTTCCCAGCCTTATCTCCTCTGTCCACATAAACTGATAAACCACGCAATCCCACAAGTCTCCTTCTGATGCCTTAATCGAAAGCATTCATACCAGGCGATTCTTCATTTCAGTTTTCTGTTCAAGCTTCCTTTGAAACAAATGAAGAGTGAAAGAAAGTACATGTCCTCATATTTGTGGGTGTAAACTCTTTTAGATTTTGTATTTCAAACTTTAAAATATCCACAAGAAGGGTCGAATCAGCCTTCTATACTCCAAGGGCTGAGATCAAATGCTTTTAACACAGTATATGAGTTCATTTGGGGTGACTTTTAAAAAACAGACTTCATTTTTAGAGCAGTTTTAGATTCACAGCAAAGAGTAGAAGGTACAGAGATTTTCTATGTACTCCCTTGTCATTACCCCACACAGCCTCCCCTACTATCAACATCCCCCACCAGAGTAGTACATTTGTTACCATTGATGAACCTACATTGACACATCATATTACCTGAAGTCTACAGTTTACATTAAAATTCACTCCTGGTGTTTTATATTCTATGGGTTTGGACAAATATATAATGACATGTACCCACCAGTATATTATTGTACAGAATAGTTTCACTGCCCTAAAAATCCTCTGTGCTCTAACTTTTCATCCCTTGCTTCCCCGTTTGCCCCCAGCCCTTGGAAATCACTGATCATTTCACTGTGTCTAGAGTTGTGCCTTTTCTAGAAATGTCATATAGTTAAAATCATACAGTATACAGCCTTTTCAGATTGGCATCTTTCACTTGTAATATGAATTTAGAGTTCCTCCATGTCTTTTCATGGCTTGATAGCTCACTTCTTTTTATTACTGAATACGATGCACCCCGGTTTATCCTTTCACCTACTGAAGGATGTCTTGGTTGCTTCCAAGATTTGGCAATTGTGAATAAAGCTGCTACAAAAAGCCAAGTGTGGGTTTTTGTGTGGACACAAGTTTTCAGCTCCTTTAGGCAAATACCAAGCAGTGCGATTGCTGGATCATATGGTAAGAGTATATTGTTTTTTAAGAAACCACCAAATTATCTTCCTAGGTGGTTGTACATTTTGCATTCCCACCTGCAATGAATGAGAGTTCCAGTTGTTCCACATCTTCACCAGCTTTTGGTCTTGTCAGTGTTCTGGATTTTGGTGATTCTAACAGGTGTATAGTAGTATTTTATTGTTGTTTCAATTTGCATTCCCCTGCTGACATATGATGTGAAGCATCTTTCCATATACTTATTTTCCATCTGTATATCTTCTTTGGTAAGATGTCTGCTAAGGTCCTTGGCCCATTTTTTAATTGGGTTGTTCATTTTCTTGTTGAGTTTTAAGATCTCTTTGTATATTTTGGACAACAGTCCTTTATCAGATAAGTCTTTTACAAATATTTTCTCCTGTTCTGTGCCTTATCTTCTCATTCTCTTGACAGTGTCTTTCACAGAGCAAAAGTTTTCAAGTTTAATGAATTCCAGCTTATTAATGATTCTTTTCATGTATCATGCCTTTGCATTGTATCTAAAAAGCCATCACCATACCCAAGATCATATAGGTTTTCTCCTATGTTATCTTTATAGTTTTTCATTTTACACTTAGGGCTATGATCCATGTTAATTTTTGTGAAGAATGTTAAGTCTGTGTCTAGATTCACTTTTGGCATGTGGATGTTCAGTTGTTACAGCACCATTTGTTGAAGAGACTATCTTTGCTCCATTGTATTGCCTCTGGTCTTTTGTCAAAAATCAGTTGATTAGAGGTACCTGGATGGCTCAGTTGACTAAGTGTCCAACTCTTGATTTTGGCTTGATCTCGGTGTCCTGGGATTGAGCTCCACATCAGGCTCCCCACTAAATGAGGAGTCTGCTTGTGTCCCTCTCCTTCTGCCTCTCCCCTTGCTCTCTCTCTCTCTCTCTAATAAATAAATAAATCGTTTTTTAAAAGGTCAGTTGACTATTTCATGTGGGTCTATTTTGGACACTCTAGTCTGTTCCACTGATCTATTTGCCTATTATATCACCAATACCATACTGTCTTGATAACTATTGCTTTACAATAAGTCTTAAAGTCAGGTAGTGTCAGTCCTCCAACTTTGTTCTCTTTTAATATTGTGTTGCCAACTCTGGGTCTTCTACCTCTCCATATAAACTGAAGATTGAGTCTGTTGATATTCACAAAATAACTTGCTGGAATTGTGATTGGGATTGTCTTCAATCTAAAGATCAAGATGGAAAGAACTGCCATCTGACAATATTGAGTCTTCCCATGCATGGACATGTAATAGTTCTTCATTACCTTAATTCTTTGACTTCTTTCATCAGAGCTTTATTGTTTTCCTAATATAGATCCTGCACATATTTTATTAAACTTATGTAAACTTAATATTGGGGATGCTAATGTAAATGGTAATGTGTTTTTAATTTAGATTCCACTTGTTCATTGCTGGTATAAAAAAAAGTAATCGAGTTTGTATATTAACCTTGTATCGTGAAAGCTTGCTATAACTGCTTATTTGTTCAAGAGATTTTTTTTCCTATGCTTTTGGCAAGTCTTTAGAATTTTCTACATAAATAATTATGTCATCTCTGAACAAAGACATTTTTATTTCCTCCTTGTCAATCTGTATAATTTTTTGTTCATTTTCTTGTCTTATTGCACTAGTTAGGCACTCCAAATTGTTGTTGAAAACAAGTAGCAAGAGGGGACATTTTTGCTTTGTTCAGTATGAGTGGGAAAGCTTTTAGCTTCTGATCAGTAAATATTACATTAGCTGTAGAATTCTTCTAGATGTTCTTTTGAGGAACATAGAGTTCTTCTCTATTCTTAGTTTGCTAAAATTTTTTAAAATCATGAGTTGGGGGGGCACCTGGGTGGCTCAGTCGGATAAGCGTCTGCCTTCAGCTTGGTTCATGATCCCAGGGTTTTGGGATAGAGCCCTGTATCCAGCTCCTTGCTCAGCGGGGAGTCTGCTTCTACCTCTGCCCCTACCCCTACTTGTGCTCTCTCTCCCTCTTTCTCTCTCACGCTCTGTCTCAAATAAATAAATAAAATCTTTTTAAAAATAAAATAAAATAATACATCACAAATGGGTGTTAGATTTGTCAAATGTTTTTTCTGCACCTATTGATATGATCATGTGACTTTTTTAGCTTATTGATATGATGGGTTACATTAATTGATTTCCAAATGTTGAATCAGCATTATATATCTGTGATAAACACCATATGGTCATTGTAAATAATTCCTTTTTATTCTTTTCTCTTTTTTTAAATTTAAATTCAATTAGCCAATATATAGTACATCATTAGTTTTGGTGTAGTGTTCAATGATTCATTAGTTGCATATAACACCCAGTGCTCCTCATATCACTTTCACTTAGCATAATCCCCTCTAGTTCCATCCATGTCGATGCAAATGGTGGGTATTCATCCTTTCTGATGGCTGAGTAATATTCCATTGTCTATATGGACCACATTTTCTTTATCCATTCATCTGTTGAAGGGCATCTTGGCTCCTTCCACAGTTTGGTTATTGTCGACATTGCTGCTATGGACATTGGGGTGCATGTGCCTCTTCTTTTCACTACATCTGTATCTTTGGTATAAATACCCAGTAGAACAATTGCTGGGTCATAGCATAGCTCTATTTTTAACTTTTTGAGGAAACTCCATACTGTTTTCCAAAGTGGCCGTACTAACCTGCATTCCCACAAACAGGGTAAGAGGGTTCCCCTTTCTCCACATCCTCTCCAACACTTGTTGTTTCCTGCCTTGTTAATTTTTGCCATTCTAACTGGTGTAAGGCAGCATCTCAATGTGGTTTTGATTTGAATTTCCCAGATGGCTAATGTGTTGAACATTTGTTTTACATGTCCATTAGACATTTGTATGTCTCCTTTGGAGAAGTTGTCTGTTCGTGTCTTCTGCCCATTTTTTCACTTGATTATTTGTTTTTTGGGGTGTTGAGTTTGAGAAGTTCTTTATAGATCTTGGATACCAGCCCTTTATCTGAAGTGTCATTTGCAAATATCTTTTCCCATTCCATGGATTTCCTCTTTGTTTTGTTAACTGCTTCCTTTGCTGTGCAGAAGCTTTTTTTCTTGATGAAGTCCCAAAAGTTCATTTTTGCTTTTGTTTGCCTCACCTTTGGAGACATGTCTTGAAAGACGTTGCAGTGGCCAATGTCAAAGAGGTTACTGCCTATGTTCTCCTCTAGGATTTTGATGGATTCCTGTCTCACATTGAGTTCTTTCATCCATTTAAAGTTTACCTTTGTGTATGGTATAAGAGAATGGTCAAGTTTCATTCTTCTGTATATAGCTGTCCAATTTTCCAAGCACCATTTACTGAAAAGACTAAAACAGGAAGAAATTGACAACTTGAGTAGACCAATAACCAGTAATGAAATTGAAGCAGTGATCAAAAACAAGAGCCCAGGGCCTGATGGATTCCCAGAGGAATTCTACCAAACATTCAAAGAAGAAATAATACCTATTCTCCTGAAGCTGTTTCAAAAAATAGAAACAGAAGGAAAATTTTCAAACTTGTTCTTTGAGGCCAGCATTACCTTGATCCCAAAACCAGGCAAAGACCCCATCAAAAAGGAAAATTACAGACCAATATCCCTGATGAGTATGGATGCCAAAATTCTCGACAAGATCCTAGCCAATAGGATCCCACAGTACACTAAAAGGATTATCCACCATGACCAGGTGGGATTTATTCCTGGGATGCAAGGGTGGGTCAACATTTGCAAATCAATCAATGTCAAAGAACACATTAATAACAGAAGAAACAAGAACCATATGATCCTCTCAATTGATGCAGAAAAAGCATTTGACAAAATATAGCATCATTTCCTGATTAAAACTCTTCAGAGCATAGAGATAGAGGGAACTTTCCTCAAATTCATAAAAACCATCTATGAAAAGCCTACAGTGAATCTCATTCTCAACTTTTCCCTTAAGATCAGGAACACGACAAGGATGCCCACTCTTGCCACTATTGTTCAACATAGTACTAGAAGTCCTAGCCTCAGGAATCAGACAACAAAAAGAAATAAGAGGCAAATTGGCAAAGAAGAAGTCAAACTCTCTCTCTTCACAGATGACATACTTTATGTGGAAAGCCTAAAAGACTCCACCCCAGAATTACTAGAACTCATACACCAATTCAGGAATATGGCAGGATACAAAAATCAATGCACAGAAATCAGTTGCATTTCTATACACTAACAGTGTAACTGTAGAAGGCAAATTAGAGAATTGATTCCATTTACAATAGCACCAAAACCCATAAGATAACTTGGAATAAATCTAACCAAAGACGTAAAGGATATACTCTAGAAACTACAAAACACTTATGAAGGAAATTGAAGAAGGCACAAAAAGATGGAAAAACATTCCATGCTCATGGATTGGAAGAACAAACATTGTTAAAATGTCCATGCTGTCCAGAGCAATCTATACTTTCAGTGCCATCCAGATCAAAATACCAATGGCATTTTTCAAAGAGCTGGAACAAACAATCCTAAAATTTGTATGGAACCAAAAAAGACCCTGAATCACCAAGGAGATGTTGAAAAAGAAAAACAAAGCTGGGGGCATCATGTTGCCTGATTTCAAGCTATACTACAAAGCTGTGGTCACCAAGACAGCATGGTACTGGCACAAAAACAGACACATAGATCAATGGAAAAAAATAGAGAGCCCAGATATGGTCCCTCAACTCTATGGTCAACTAATCTTTGACAAAGCAGGAAAAAATATCCAATGGAAAAAAGACAGTCTCTTCATTATATTTCCTTTTTACTTTTTACTTTTTTTTTTTCTTTTTAGTGGTTGCCCTGGAGTTTGCACTATAAATTTATTTTTTAATAATAATTTTTTATCATATTATGTTAGTCACCATACAGTACATCCCTAGTTTTTGATGTAAAGTTCCATGATTCATTACTTGCATATAACACCCAGTGCACCACACAACATTTATAACTAATCCAAGTTTACTTCCAAATGATACTATGCTGTGCTGTTTCATGGTAGTGCAAGTACTTTTTAATAACAAAACGTTCTTAATTCCTCCTTCCAATCCCTCATATCATTGTTATTCATTTCACTTATATAATCATTGGCTGTGAACTTTATAAGTGTTTCTCTGTTTTTCCCCCACCCCTTTACATGGTATAAGATGGCCAACAGAGCCTGGAGTTGGGTATTTTGCTTCCTCTAGGTTGCTTAGGTTCTGATAAAACCCCAATAGATTAAGCTCTGGTAAAATGGCTTCTGCTCAGTACAAACCTTGTTGAGAAGAACAGAATGGTCTTGGGGTTTCAAAATGGCTCCTCCAGTGGGAAGCTTGAGGGGGGTTTTTCTCCATCTTCACTGTGAGAACCTTGTAGAGCTCCTGGAGGTAAAACTTGCAAAAGCATGGGGGTCCCCAAATTCCTGGGTCTCCCTAAAGTTTTTACCTCTCAGACTTGTCCACACCAAGCCACCAGCAAATCATCAGTTATTTTTTTATTTTTTTATTTTTTTGTTTTATTTATTTTTTATAATAATATTTTTTATTATATTATGTTAGTCACCATACATCCAGTACATCCCTGGTTTTTGATGTAAAGTTCAATGATTCATTAGTTGCGTTTAACACCCAGTGCACCATACAATACATACCCTCCTTACTACCCATCACCAGCCTATCCCATTCCCCCACCCCTCTCCCCTCTGAAGCCCTCAGTTTGTTTCTCAGAGTCCACAGTCTCTCATGCTTCATTCCCCCTTTCTTATTACCCCCCCCCTTTCTTTATCCTTTTCTTCTCCTACCCAAGTTTTCCTACCATGGAACTGGTATCCATGGAGGTTTTTGCTTGAGGTTTCTGAACCAGGAAGTTGTGATTCTCTGTATCCACTGGTCCATCTCTCCAATTTGGGGGTTACCAGTATGCCCTTTGACCCCACTTCTCTGACAAACCTAAGAAGAGTTTTGATTTTTCATCTTGCTCAGATTTTTACTGGTTGTTTAGAGGGAGTGAAGACTTCTAAGTTCCTTACATACAGACCAGAAATCAGAAGTCAAAGATAATTTTTTCAAAGGTAAAACTATGATTCTCATGCAGTTATAAAAATGAATACAGATCAAAAATTTACTTACTCAACAATTAATGAGGGAAGCAGTAAGATGCTGTAATCAGCTCAAAAAACACCCACATATATAGATAATCAAAAATGTCAAAATTAATCTATAAACAGATGCAAAACTGGCCAGTACCCACTGGGCAAGAATTAATTGCAAAGACAATTGCATGAATTGCAATTAATTGACATTATTTATATTTCTATGGACAAGAATCATTTTTAATTACTATAGTTTTGCTATAATGTATAGAGCTGTAAGATAGCTCTAAGGCAATGAAAGGCTAAGATAGCCTGGAAGGGTGCCCTAGACAGGAGACCCAGTGATTTTTTTCACCAATTCCAAAGTCTTCCACAAATTCTCCTGGCACAAGTGAGCCAGACAACTGTTGCTATTTTCCTATCACTAGCTTTAATTTCTATTTTAAGTCCCCATTCAGCCTAGATAGCAGAAACTTTATCTGTTAACCTGTGGTTACTTTCCAGGGATGGCATCTTAGTTTTGGGGGAGCTAAGCTTGGTGCCATTACTGGGGAAGGACCATCTGATCTTCAGTGTCATCCCTCCATCCTGAAGAGTCCTAAGGTAGTCATCGGTTCATATACATTGCCATGGAGACATCCCTTGTTCCTATCTGTGGCTCTTTCATGTCTAGAAGTTCTTGATCCTATTTCAGTGCACATTTGGGGTACATAAAAGTTCACTGTCTGGGACTGTGCCATGTTGAAGTGTATGAAACTCCATAAGAGCATCCAAAGCCTTGCCTGCCCAGATAATGGCATTGCCATTTCTACCCTGGGACTTGCCATCTTTCTGAGCCCCACTCTTGCAGTATGGTTCAAGGCCACCCTCTTCATGTAGTCCATACAAACATCAGTGGAGTGGGGGATTGTCTCAGGAAACAGGACCAAGAACCCTCACTTCCTGTGAGCCATCTCTCTTTGTCTTCTATCCTGCAAATCCCTTTCTAGTCTAAGATGGGAAAGACTTGCTCTCCTCATGAAGTGTTCTCCTAAATATTTTACCCATTTGGGGAGTCCTTCCAATTCTCCAAAGTATTAAACTTCCAAAATTCAAAAGCAAAGAAGAGAGGTTCCTTTCTTCTGTGTTTTCCACTGCCCAGTCCTTGCAAGATTGCAAAGACCTGGCTCCAGAAGGGAGGACAAATATACAGGGGTACTATTTCAAACATATTGCCCCATCACCCATGTATGACTCTCAAGAGTACAGGGACCGTATCTAAGGTACTTCTGATCCCCATAGCACCTAGCACAGTGCCTGCGCATAGTAGGGGCCTGATATGGGCCAATGAATGTGGTGTTTAGCACAGTGGCTTTTAACTAATATTAATTTCCCAAGAGGAAAGCAATGGACGTTAAGGTTTAGAGCTAGCTGTGGAGTTAGACAAATGGAGGTTCAAGAATTTCATTTCCTAGTTGTGAGAATGTAAGCAAGTTATATACCCTTGCTAAAACTCAACTTCCTTATCTCAAAATGACGAAAATAGTCCTGAATTAACAGGGATATTATGAAGACTAATAATCCCTGTGATGTTATATGTTATGCACTTAGTACAACACGTGGCATATCGGAGATGCTCAATAAATGCTGGTTACTGTTAGTTATCACCATTACTCAGACTCTAGTTATTTTGCCCTGGACCTACCCTGCTCAGATACTCTGTAATACTGTGTTCCTATGTGAAGCAGTAGGTGCTGCTGTGAAAAGAAGCCTAGGGATGGCATCACTATATTAACTGTCACATTATTCAGATGAGACAAGCCTTTAGTAGGCTCACAGAGGTTAAAAAAAAAGAAAGAAAAAAAAGTACAACAGCTACTGTGGCATGGCAACAATGGAGACAAAGAAGTCTGTACCTCAATCTTGCCATTGGTCACAGACACAAGACAACCTTGCCACCTGTCTGGTCAGAGGTCCCATGAGATAGCAAACTGCAATGGGGGAAGCCACCAAAACCCAGGAAAGGTGCTCCCTGAAGCATCCACCTGTACCTAGAGAAAGTCAATTCTTGAGACTACAATCGAGGCCCTGCCCAACATGAGTTACAAAGGGGCCTAGATAATGAATTATTCCAATTTGAGGAGGAAAAAATGGGCTTAGCTCTCAGATATTTCTTGCTCATAAAATGTTGGCTAATTGAACATAACAATAAAAATTTAATTAATTAATTAATTTTTAAAAATCCAAGCACTGAGATATGACTACAGTAAAATGAATCCTTTCCTTGACAACTAGGTAGGATAGAAAGCTGATACCAGAGCAATGGTCCTTAAGCTTTAGCATACATACAAATCACTGGGGAGGTTCCTCGAAATACATTTTGCTGAGCCCCACCCCCAGAGTTTTGGATTCCATAGGTCTGGGATGTCGTATTTGCTAACAAAAATACATGACTCCCAGTTATATTTGAATTTCAGTTAAACAGTCCCAAATATTATAAATACTCAATCCCAAATATTGCTTGGAACATACTTACACTAAAAAAAAAATTGTTTTTATCTGAACAAATCATTGTTATTTATCTGACATTCTCATTTAACTGGGCATCCTGTGTTATCTCGCAACCCTACTGGGATGGGGCCTGAACATTTTCATGTCTAAGTTCCAGGTGATACTGTTGTGGTGGTCTGGGAACCACACTTTGAGAATTGCTAGACAACTCAGACAGGCCTCCAGCAATTTCCAATTCAACCCTGAGTGCTAATGGTTGGGGCTTCCCACCCTGGAGGCAAATATATAGATACCTTCAGGTAGTGCCTGAAGGCGAGGTAAAGAAAGTGCCGTAAACAGCTCTTGGTTGTTTTGGTAAATGAGGAGTGGATCTTACAATCTCACCATCTAACCCAAGTGTTTATAATTATTTCAAAAACAGAGCTAATCCTCTTGGGATAGTGGAAGTTTGATTTTTTTCAGCTAAGTTTGTGAAGACTTCAGTGGAAATTGGCGCTGCTGGCTTTGACAGGAGATATTGATTTCCTAATAACACAGAGCTGTTCTTTCGCACTTGGAAATCAATCCTCGCCTTGGCTTCCTATTGCAGCAAATTTCTGATTGCTACATGACTTCCCTGTTCTCCCTTTGCTCAAGACTACAGGTGCAGAGAGATGCACGTGTGCCTTGGTAGGAAATTCTTTATTTCTGTTGGCCAAGCGATTGTTTGCTCTTTATAATCAAGCCCAGGCCTGTGAGTTAGAGTTGCACCTTGCTATGGGGATAGTTCTTGTCATTTATCTTCCAGGTGAGCAACTTTTTTCCCATTGATTATATGTTTTTAATGCACAAACCATACAGAAAGAGTGAAACACTTAATAAAAAGAACCAGGGGCACCTGAGTGGCTCAGTCATTGAGCGTCTGCCTTCGGCTCAGGTCATGATCCCAGGGTCCTGGGATCGAGCCCCATGTCAGGAATCCTGCTCAGTGGGGATCCTGCTTCTCCCTCTCCTGCTTCCCCTGCTTGTGTTCTCTCTCTCGCTGTCTCTCTCCGTCAAATAAATAAATAAATAAAATCTTTAAAAAAAGAACCAAAAAGATTAAATGCAAGTGAAAGCAACAACTATTCATTTAGTAACAGCTATGTATGTAGATAGTGTTGCCTCTTGTGACCGCCCTGTCTTCTCTTCTTGTATTTCTATCAGTGACAATCACTAGCTTTAAGACCACTGTCTCTGGGACCCCCAACAAGAGACGCTAATTTAATTGGTCTGGGTCTGGCTTGACCAAGGGGACTTTTAAAATCTCCTCAGATGATATAATCACTTTAGCAAATTATTGAACAGTATTTATTAAAGTTGAACATACAGTCACTTCTCATTGTTTGTGGCAGTTATATCCTATAATGTCATGATGAATGCTGAGTTCGTAAATACTGAACTGCTGTTCTTGGGGAAAATACAGGTTTAGGTTTCCATGAGCCTCTGCTCATAACATTTTCATCAGCCAATCAATACATAACCTTTTTTTTAATGTGTGTTTCTGTTTAAAGACATCTTATCTTATATATATTGTTGATTCATTAGCATTGAACTCATGGCCAACGGCACTATCAGTCATGCCTGAACGAAACTTATCTAACACATGAATTTTCTCCATAAGGCACATCACAGTCTCTTGATCTTAGGAACATAGACAGTATTTCAACATTTGGCTTGGGGCCATTTTAAACATTGAAGTTACCAACAAAAAGTACAGAAATGAAAAAAAAAAAACCATGGCACTAAATATATAGTGAAAATGACAGTTGCTTTCAGAACGAGAGCTGAAACAAGAAGGCAGTTTCCTTGTTTGACCTCAGCTGGAAAGAGCAACTCAAATTTTCTGCCACTTTGCACATGGCCACAAATGACTGCCAAAGTGCATGGGTATCAACTTTTGGGGCTACAAATGTATTTTAGCAAATAGGCAAATTCGCAATACAGAATCTACAAATAATGAAGATTAGCTGTACCTGTGCCCTCAGACCCAGCAAGCCACTTCACTCCTAGAGAAATGAGACCATATGTCCACCAGAACGTAAGTATGGAAGGCTCAGAGCAGCTCTCCTCACAACAGTGCAAGACTGGAAATAGTCCAAACACCCATCAACGGGAAAATGGATAATGCATGATATATTCATGCAATGAAATACTAAGTGGCAACATAACTAAGCTAGCTACCAATGCACTCAACAACATTGCTGAATCTCAAAATCATTCAGATGAGCAAAAGAAACTAGACACAAAGGACTACGCACTTTATATAAAATTCAAGATCAGGAGAAATTAATCTGTGGAGAAGAAAACAATAGTGGTTATCCCTGGGGTATTAATGAAAAGGGATAGAAGGTCTCCTTCTGGGTTGCAAGAAATGTTCTGTCTTGATTAGGACAGTGGTTACACAGATATGTATGCATGTAAAAATTCATCAAGCTGCACACCTAAGATGTATGCACTTTACAATATGTATGATAGAACTCTACCTCAATTTTTTTAAAAAGCGGCCAAGATGCTTCTAATGTTCAACCAAACCTGGGAAATGCTGCTTTGAAGAAATTGCTGAGCATCATCAATGCACCGGCCATCCCAAGTTATGCTGCCAGTTCCACCCTTAGGATCATAACAGCTTGCAGGATGCTCTCCTCACAGTCCCGACCTTTTAAAACCAGAGAACAAAGGATAGCTGGAAGGGAATTCAGAAACCATCCACTGCCAGAATGGCTAATTGGTTTCATCCTCAATGCTAACTCAGTTCATTTGTAATGGCTGCTTGGCAGTCTGGATTCAGAGGATTCCGAGCCTGCATCCAAACACGGTGGGCGAGAAGTTGTACAATCAATTAGCAGTGTCTGGCTTGTGCCTGGGTGAGGAGAGATGCATATACTTGCCTTGATTTGCCACCAATCTAGTCCAGCTCTTCCCTTTTCACATGCAGATACTGAAACCCAGAGAAATGATTTGCCCAACCTCATGCTGGCAGTCAAGAGGCAGAAGCATGATTAAACCTAAGAGTTTTCTGAGCAGCCAGTTAGGATGTAGGTTTAACACTCCATGAGATGCTACAGGATGGATGCTGGGAAGAATGGGCATTAAGAATGAAGAATCACGGGCGCCTGGGTGGCTCAGCTATTAAGCGTCTGTCTTCAGCTCAGGTCATGACCCCAGGGTTCTGGGATCGAGCCCCACATCAGGATCCATGCTCTTCTGGGAGCCTGCTTCTTCCTCTCCCACTCCCCTTGCTTGTGTTCCCTCTCTCACTGGCTGCCTCTCTCTCTCTGTGTGTCAAATAAATAAATAAAATCTTTAAAAAAAAAAAGAATGAAGAATCAAGGCATGAATTTAACTGGACTAGAGATGCAGGTCATCCACGGGCAAGGATCATGAAATTGCCCTCCTGAATATTCAGGGAGTTTGAAAAGATGCTGGTACAAACATCTAACTTCTGTTTCAAACTTTGTGACCATTCACTTATTCATAAATCCTCAGCAAGCATTTTAATAGAAAGAGGATGGATATGAATGTTCTTTGCAATCCATAAGATGCTTTACAAATGTTGGCCATTTTTTTTATAAAAATGCTTTTTAACAGTTATAATAAATATCCACCATGTGCCCAGTCTTGTGCTAGAAGTTGTGGAAAATGTGACAGAAGTTGGAGACACAAGTAGTTGAGTAACAAACTGTAGTAGCAGGATCTAGATTAGGACATGACACTATTCAGCAATTAATGCTGTTAAGTGGTTCACCGTCACCCAAGTCTGTTTTTCCAGTTGTTAACTGGGTTTTACATGAGTCCCCCCACCTCACAGGATCATGAGAGGGATTGAATGAATTGTGAAATCACTTTGCGCTGTTGAATCTTACTTTTATAGATGGAAGATTCCCGATTCAATCCATCAGGCCAATTCATGTAGGGTCAAAACTGGCTAAAGGCTGATAAATGTTAGTTACTGTTTTTGCAATGTCCTTGCAAAATGTTTTGCAATGCCCTTACGGGGATGTCTCACTTCTCTACCGTGCTAGTCCCTTGGTTAACCAGATGGTCCAACTGCAGCTGGACTTGAGGGAGGTCCAAGTCCATGTGGGGCAGATTGTCTCTGAGTCCCCACTGCCTTAAAATTCTGGCTTGGAGAAAAATTTAGTCTAGAGTAGTAATCCTCCATCTGTCATCACTGAAATGGCTTTAGAAAGATTCTTGTCTGGGTTCTACCCAATGTTTTTTTAGTTCCCCAGGTGATAGCCAATGTGCATTCAAGGCTGAGAACAACTGATAAAATGATCTGTAAAAAACATTCTGAGAACAACTGATAAAATGATCTGTGAGGAAGCCTAACAGTATCAATTACACAGATGAAAGGAGGGGTCTGTTCCACCCCAGAGGCAGCAGAATGGCCAAACCAGTTTCAGAGGTAGGGATCTGCAGGGCCCAAGGCCCCACTGTGATCTAGCAGTCACCCATATAGTGAATGAGTTTACACAGGCACAATGCCACAGTAAGCAGCTAGCGAGCGAAATGGTGTCCCAAGGGCCATTTTGGGGCCAAACTTAGGGAGAGTCAGGACTCAGGGGAGGGACAAGGCAGGATTTTCAGTGGTTTCACTGAGGGGCTTTAGAACCAACAATCATTTCCAGCCCCATTGCTATCACACAGCCCAGCCCCTCCTCATGGGTGTTGAGCCTAGACTCGTGTAGAAGAGAGGATGCCAGGGTCTACACATGTTTACCTAGTTTTTCACTGGATAACTGGCTTTCACACACAGTGGCCCACTTCATTCTTCCAATAGCCCAGTGAGGTAGCCAGGAAAGGTATGATTATCCTCAGTTTACAGATGAGGAAATCAAGGCTCAGAGGCTAGGAGTCATGTAAGGTCACAAAGTCAGGAAGAGGTTGAACTAGGATTCAACCCAGATTCCCTAACTCCCAGTGTGGGCTGTTTTTAGTTATCATCATTAGCAATAATAGATAGTATTTATTGGGCATTTACATGTTCCAGATGCATGCTGCATCTATATCAATTATATCATCTTAACTTCATTACTCTAGAAAGTATGTGTTAGGATTACCATACAGATTAAGAAAGTGAAATTCAAGAGTTTAAGTGACTTGTCCAAACTCACATGATATTCTGCTATGTGCATTAGAAAACCACAAATACAGAGATATAGCAGCAGGANTGCCTGGTCTGTACTCAAAGAAGCAAAACCTACATGGAGAGGCATATTTCCAATCAGATTTGTGAGCCTGATATGGCTAGACCAGAGCTGGGTGGAACAGAAAGTGCCTGAGGGACATAGCATTACTGTCTCTACCCCATCACCTCATTCCCCACCTACTTCTGAATTCAAGAGGCTGGGGAGGACAGCAGAATTCTTATCCTACACAATTCCTGAGGCCAGAGCTCAGGCCTAGTATGCAGGCATATCCATCACCTTCCATGTGCATAGACCTGCCCTCAAGGTACAAAAAATCTGCATGCTATGCGTGAAAGAATGTCTGAAGGAAATCTGATTCCACCAGGCTATCGCACATGAATCCTCACTCAAAAGAAAAGAGAGGTCCTACTGACTTCCTCTTAAGTTCCTACTCTATAAAACAATCAGTTTTAACAATACCGATTATGGAACTAATGGACATCGTTTCTCTCTTGAGAGGATGCACTGGGAAGGACACACATCATTTCTTGGGTCCCATCAACTGAATCTAATCATGAGGAATATCAGACAAACCCAAATCGAGGGACATTCTACAAAATAACTGGCATAGGCTCTTAAAAAGTTCAGAAAGAAAAAAAGAGATAGAGAGAGAGGGAAAGAAGAAAAGAAAGAAAGAAAGAAAGAAAGAAAGAAAGAAAGAAAGAAAGAAAGGAAGGAAGGAAGGAAGGAAGGAAGGAAGGAGGGAGGAAGGAAGGAAGGAAGGAAAATGAAAGAAGCAAGAAAGGAGGGGGGAGAGAGGGAGGGAGGGAGGTGGGGAGGGAGGAGGGGAGGAAAGAAAGAAAGAAAGAAAGAAAGAAAGAAAGAAAGAAAGAGAAAAAAGAAGAAAGAAAGAAGAAAGAAAGAAAGAAAGAAAGAAAGAAAGAAAGAAAGAAAAAAGAAAGAGGGAGGAGGAAAAGATGGTGGAGGAGTAGGGGACCCCTTTTTCAGCTGGTCCCCTGAGTCGAGCTGGATATCTACCAGACCATCCTGAAAACCCACGAAATCAGCCTGAGACGCAGGAAGATACATCGGGATTTCTACAAATGAACATCTCCAGTGCTGAGTATTGAGGTAGAAGTGGGAAGCCGTGAATCCTCGCACAGATATCAGAAGATAAACAGAAGGGGGAGGGAGATGCCGAGCTCGGACACCGGGAAGCAGTAGCCACTTGCACTGGGGAGCGGGTTGGACTTGCGGACTGGCACCCTCGAGAAAGCACACTGACACTGTGAGTCCAGGAACGCGCGTGTGACCAGACTGAAAACGAGAGCTCCAGAGCAGACACTGGAACTGGACTAAAAGAGAGCTTGGGAGCGCGCGCATCCAAACTAAAAACTGGAGCTCCGGAGTGCACCCTCAAAGCAGACTGAAACCGGGAGCTCAGGAGCATGTGAGCAACCAGACTGAAAACCGGAGCACCGGAACGCGTGCGAACCACACTGAAATAGGGAGCTCGGGAGCGCGCAGGAACCAGGGGCTGCTGGCGGTGTTAGAAGCTAAGGACAGAGATGAGATGGCCCTGGAGTGAGGGTGGGTGAGCGCCTGGGGGGCGCACAACCCAGGACGCTGTGGGGCTTTTGGCAGCACCAACAGAAACAGAGTTAAAGTGGCTGAGAGAGCTCAGTGGAGAGCGGATTGCGATCTCTCTGTTCTGAGACAGAGGCTAGGATATGGTCACTGCTGCTCTGACTCTCAGAAGAGTCACAGAAAACCGCCAGGGAAAGCTGCCAGAGAACAAAAGCCCGGAAATACTAGCTCACATTGTGCCCATCCCCATCGCCCCTGGCAGGGACAGGGAGACTCTACCCAAACAGGGTTGCCTGAGTATTGGCGCGGCAGACCCCTCCCCCAGAAGGCAGTCTGAAAAATCAAGGAGCCCACATCCTTACGGTCCCTATAAAACAAATTCACACTGACTGGATCCTGGTCAATAATTTGGGCTCTCTGCATCCCCGCAACCTCTCCTCATCAGAATGACAGGGGGAGAAATCTTCAGCAAAGAAAGGAGACAGAGACTGTGGCCTCTGCCACAGAAATGATGGATATATATATAACCAAATTGTCAGAAATGGAGATCAGAGTAACAATGGTCAAGATGATCTCTAGGCTTGAATTTTTAACGAAATATTAAGGAGAATATAGAATATCTAAGGGCAGAAATGAGAGCGAAGCTGGCAGAAATTAAAAATACTATGAATCAATTGCAGTCTAAACTAGACGCTCTGACAGCCAGGGTAAATGAGGCACAAGAACGAATTAGTGAATTAGATGAAAGAGAAAGTTAAAACAGAAACGTGGCTCAAAAAAACAACCAGTGGAAAAAAGACAGTCTCTTCAATAAATGGTGCTGGGAAAATTGGACAGCTACATGCAAAAGAATGAAACTTGACCACTCTCTCACACCATATACAAAGATAAACTCCAAATGGATGAAAGACCTCGATGTGAGACAGGAATCCATCAAAATCATAGAGGAGAACATAGGCAGGCAACACCCTCTACGACATTGCCAAAGCAACCTTTTTCATGACACATCTCCAAAGGCAAGAGAAACAAAAGAAAAAATGAATGTGTGGGACTTCATCAAGATCAAAAGCTTCTGCACAGCCAGGGAAACAGTCAAAAAAACTAAGAGGCAGCCCACGGAATGGGAGAAGATATTTGCAAATGACACTACAGAAAAAAGACTGGTATCCAAGATCTACAAAGAAATTCTCAAACTCAATACACAAGAAACAAATAAACAAATCATAAAATGGCCAGAAGATATGAACACTTTCCAAAGAAGACATACAAATGGCTGACAGACACATGAAAAAAGGTTCAAAATCATTAGCCATCAGGGAAATTCATATAAAAACCACACTGAGATACCATCTTACGCCAGTTAGAAAGGCAAAAATTGACAAGGCAGGAAACAACAAATGTTGGAGAGGATGTAGAGAAAGGGGATCCCTCTTACACTGTTGGTGGGAATGCAGGTTGGTACAGCCACTCTGGAAAATAGTGTGGAGGTCCCTTAAAAAGTTAAAAATTGAGTTATCCTATGACCCAGCCATTGCACTACTGGGTATTTACCCCAAAGATACAGACGTAGTGAAGAGAAGGGCCATATGCACCCCAATGTTCATAGCAGCATTGTCCACAATAGCTAAATCGTGGAAGGAGCCGAGATTCCCTTCAACAGATGAATGGATTAAGAAGATGTGGTGCACATATACAATGGAATATTACTCAGCTATCAAAAAGAACGATTTCTCAACATTTG
>NW_024424675.1:5769521-5771238 GCF_017311325.1 Ursus maritimus
CACACTGAAATAGGGAGCTCGGGAGCGCGCAGGAACCAGGGGCTGCTGGCGGTGTTAGAAGCTAAGGACAGAGATGAGATGGCCCTGGAGTGAGGGTGGGTGAGCGCCTGGGGGGCGCACAACCCAGGACGCTGTGGGGCTTTTGGCAGCACCAACAGAAACAGAGTTAAAGTGGCTGAGAGAGCTCAGTGGAGAGCGGATTGCGATCTCTCTGTTCTGAGACAGAGGCTAGGATATGGTCACTGCTGCTCTGACTCTCAGAAGAGTCACAGAAAACCGCCAGGGAAAGCTGCCAGAGAACAAAAGCCCGGAAATACTAGCTCACATTGTGCCCATCCCCATCGCCCCTGGCAGGGACAGGGAGACTCTACCCAAACAGGGTTGCCTGAGTATTGGCGCGGCAGACCCCTCCCCCAGAAGGCAGTCTGAAAAATCAAGGAGCCCACATCCTTACGGTCCCTATAAAACAAATTCACACTGACTGGATCCTGGTCAATAATTTGGGCTCTCTGCATCCCCGCAACCTCTCCTCATCAGAATGACAGGGGGAGAAATCTTCAGCAAAGAAAGGAGACAGAGACTGTGGCCTCTGCCACAGAAATGATGGATATATATATAACCAAATTGTCAGAAATGGAGATCAGAGTAACAATGGTCAAGATGATCTCTAGGCTTGAATTTTTAACGAAATATTAAGGAGAATATAGAATATCTAAGGGCAGAAATGAGAGCGAAGCTGGCAGAAATTAAAAATACTATGAATCAATTGCAGTCTAAACTAGACGCTCTGACAGCCAGGGTAAATGAGGCACAAGAACGAATTAGTGAATTAGATGAAAGAGAAAGTTAAAACAGAAACGTGGCTCAAAAAAACAACCAGTGGAAAAAAGACAGTCTCTTCAATAAATGGTGCTGGGAAAATTGGACAGCTACATGCAAAAGAATGAAACTTGACCACTCTCTCACACCATATACAAAGATAAACTCCAAATGGATGAAAGACCTCGATGTGAGACAGGAATCCATCAAAATCATAGAGGAGAACATAGGCAACACCCTCTACGACATTGCCAAAGCAACCTTTTTCATGACACATCTCCAAAGGCAAGAGAAACAAAAGAAAAAATGAATGTGTGGGACTTCATCAAGATCAAAAGCTTCTGCACAGCCAGGGAAACAGTCAAAAAAACTAAGAGGCAGCCCACGGAATGGGAGAAGATATTTGCAAATGACACTACAGAAAAAAGACTGGTATCCAAGATCTACAAAGAAATTCTCAAACTCAATACACAAGAAACAAATAAACAAATCATAAAATGGCCAGAAGATATGAACACTTTCCAAAGAAGACATACAAATGGCTGACAGACACATGAAAAAAGGTTCAAAATCATTAGCCATCAGGGAAATTCATATAAAAACCACACTGAGATACCATCTTACGCCAGTTAGAAAGGCAAAAATTGACAAGGCAGGAAACAACAAATGTTGGAGAGGATGTAGAGAAAGGGGATCCCTCTTACACTGTTGGTGGGAATGCAGGTTGGTACAGCCACTCTGGAAAATAGTGTGGAGGTCCCTTAAAAAGTTAAAAATTGAGTTATCCTATGACCCAGCCATTGCACTACTGGGTATTTACCCCAAAGATACAGACGTAGTGAAGAGAAGGGCCATATGCACCCCAATGTTCATAGCAGCATTGTCCACAATAGCTAAG
>NW_024424675.1:5771263-5804063 GCF_017311325.1 Ursus maritimus
GTGCTCTCTCCCTCTTTCTCTCTCACGCTCTGTCTCAAATAAATAAATAAAATCTTTAAAATAAAATAAAATAATACATCACAAATGGGTGTTAGATTTGTCAAATGTTTTTTCTGCACCTATTGATATGATCATGTGACTTTTAGCTTATTGATATGATGGGTTACATTAATTGATTTCCAAATGTTGAATCAGCATTATATATCTGTGATAAACACCATATGGTCATTGTAAATAATTCCTTTTTATTCTTTTTCTTTTTAAATTTAAATTCACATTAGCCAATATATAGTACATCATTAGTTTTGGTGTAGTGTTCAATGATTCATTAGTTGCATATAACATCCCAGTGCTCCTCATATCACTTTCACTTAGATAATCCCCTAGTTCCATCCATGTCGATGCAAATGGTGGGTATTCATCCTTTCTGATGGCTGAGTAATATTCCATTGTCTATATGGACCACATTTTCTTTATCTCATTCATCTGTTGAAGGGCTATCTTGGCTCCTTCCACAGTTTGGTTATTGTCGACATTGCTGCTATGGACATTGGGTGCATGTGCCTCTTCTTTTCACTACATCTGTATCTTTGGTATAAATACCAGTAGAACAATTGCTGGGTCATAGCATAGCTCTATTTTTAACTTTTGAGGAAACTCCATACTGTTTTCCAAAGTGGCCGTACTAACCTGCATTCCCACAAACAGGGTAAGAGGGTTCCCTTCTCCACATCCTCTCCAACACTTGTTGTTTCCCTGCCTTGTTGTTAATTTTTGCCATTCTAACTGGTGTAAGGCAGCATCTCAATGTGGTTTTGATTTGAATTTCCCAGATGGCTAATGTGTTGAACATTTGTTTTACATGTCCATTAGACATTTGTATGTCTCCTTTAGAAGTTGTCTGTTCGTGTCTTCTGCCCATTTTTTTCACTTGATTATTTGTTTTTGGGGTGTTGAGTTTGAGAAGTTTCTTTATAGATCTTGGATACCAGCCCTTTATCTGAAGTGTCATTTGCTAAATATCTTTTCCCATTCCATGGATTTCCTCTTGTTTTGTTAACTGCTTCCCTTTGCTGTGCAGAAGCTTTTTTCTGATGAAGTCCCAAAAGTTCATTTTTGCTTTTGTTTGCCTCACCTTTGGAGACATGTCTTGAAAGACGTTGCAGTGGCCAATGTCAAAGAGGTTACTGCCTATGTTCTCCTCTAGGATTTTGATGGATTCCTGTCTCACATCTGAGTTCTTTTCATCCATTTAAAGTTTACCTTTGTGTATGGTATAAGAGAATGGTCAAGTTTCATTCTTCTGTATATAGCTGTCCAATTTTCCAAGCACCATTTACTTGAAAAGACTAAAACAGGAAGAAATTGACAACTTGAGTAGACCAATAACCAGTAATGAAATTGAAGCAGGATCAAAAACAAGAGCCCAGGCCTGATGGATTCCCAGAGGAATTTACCAAACATTCAAAGAAGAAATAATACCTATTCTCCTGAAGCTGTTTCAAAAAATAGGAAACAGAAGGAAAATTTTCAAACTTGTTCTTTTTGAGGCCAGCATTACCTTGATCCCAAAACCAGGCAAAGACCCCATCAAAAGGAAAATTACAGACCAATATCCCTGATGAGTATGGATGCCAAAATTCTCGACAAGATCCTAGCCAATAGGATCCCACAGTACACTAAAAGGATTATCCACCATGACCAGGTGGGATTTATTCCTGGGATGCAAGGGTGGGTCAACATTTGCAAATCAATCAATGTCAAAGAACACATTAATAATAGAAGAAACAAGAACCATATGATCCTCTCAATTGATGCAGAAAAGCATTTGACAAAATATAGCATCATTTCCGATTAAAACTCTTCAGAGCATAGAGATAGAGGGAACTTTCCTCAAATTCATAAAAACCATCTATGAAAAGCCTACAGTGAATCTCATTCTCAACTTTTCCCTTAAGATCAGGAACACGACAAGGATGCCCACTTGCCACTATTGTTCAACATAGTACTAGAAGTCCTAGCCTCAGGAATCAGACAACAAAAAGAAATAAGAGGCAAATTGGCAAAGAAGAAGTCAAACTCTCTTCACAGATGACATACTTTATGTGGAAAGCCTAAAAGACTCACCCCAGAATACTAGAACTCATACACCAATTCAGGAATATGGCAGGATACAAAAATCAATGCACAGAAATCAGTTGCATTTCTATACACTAACAGTGTAACTGTAGAAGGCAAATTAGAGAATTGATTCCATTTAAATAGCACCAAAACCCATAAGATAACTTGGAATAAATCTAACCAAAGACGTAAAGGATATACTCTAGAAACTACAAAACACTTATGAAGGAAATTGAAGAAGGCACAAAAAGATGGAAAAACATTCCATGCTCATGGATTGGAAGAACAAACATTGTTAAATGTCCATGCTGTCCAGAGCAATTCATACTTTCAGTGCCATCCAGATCAAAATACCAATGGCATTTTTCAAAGAGCTGGAACAAACAATCCTAAAATTTGTATGGAACCAAAAAAGACCTGAATCACCAAGGAGATGTTGAAAAAGAAAAACAAAGTTGGGGGCATCATGTTGCCTGATTTCAAGCTATACTACAAAGCTGTGGTCACCAAGACAGCATGGTACTGGCACAAAAACAGACACATAGATCAATGGAAAAATAGAGAGCCCAGATATGGTCCTCAACTCTATGGTCAACTAATCTTTGACAAAGCAGGAAAAATATCCAATGGAAAAAAGACAGTCTCTTCATTATATTTCTTTTACTTTTACTTTTTTTTTTTTCTTTTAGTGGTTGCCCTGGAGTTTGCACTATAAATTTATTTTTTAATAATAATTTTTATCATATTATGTTAGTCACCATACAGTACATCCCCTAGTTTTGATGTAAAGTTCCATGATTCATTACTTGCATTATAATTCCAGTGCACCACACAACATTTATAACTAATCCAAGCTTTACTTCCAAATGATACTATGCTGTGCTGTTTCATGGTAGTGCAAGTACTTTTAATAACAAAACGTTCTTAATTCCTCCTTCCAATCCTCATATCATTGTTATTCATTTCACTTATATAATCATTGGCTGTGAACTTATAAGTGTTTCTCTGTTTTTCCCCCACCCCTTTACATGGTATAAGATGGCCAACAGAGCCTGAGTTGGGTATTTTGCTTCCTCTAGGTTGCTTAGGTTCTGATAAAACCCCAATAGATTAAGCTCTGGCAAAATGGCTTCTGCTCAGTACAAACCTTTTTGAGAAGAACAGAATGGTCTTGGGGTTTCAAATGGCTCCTCCAGTGGGAAGCTTGAGGGGGTTTTTCTCCATCTTCACTGTGAGAACCTGTAGAGCTCCTGGAGGTAAAACTTGCTAAAAGCATGGGGGTCCCCAAATTCCTGGTCTCCTAAAGTTTTTACCTCTCAGACTTGTCCACACCAAGCCACCAGCAAATCATCAGTTATTTTTTTATTTTTTTATTTTTTTGTTTTATTTATTTTTTTATAATAATATTTTTATTATATTATGTTAGTCACCATACATCCAGTACATCCCTGGTTTTTGATGTAAAGTTCAATGATTCATTAGTGCGCTTTAACACCCAGTGCACCATACAATACATACCCTCCTTACTACCCATCACCAGCCTATCCCATTCCACCCCCTCCCCTCTGAAGCCTCTCAGTTTGTTTCTCGAGTCCACAGCGTCCTCATGCTTCATTCTCTTCTTATTACCCCCTTTCTTTATCCTTTTCTTCTCCTACCCTGTTTTCCTACCATGGAACTGGTATCCATGGAGGTTTTTGCTTGAGGTTTCTGAACCAGGAAGTTGTGATTCTCTGTATCCACTGGTCCATCTCTCCAATTTGGGGGTTACCAGTATGCCCTTTGACCCCATTCTGACAAACCTTAAGAAGAGTTTTGATTTTTCATCTTGCTCAGATTTTTACTGGTTGTTTAGAGGGAGTGAAGACTTCTAAGTCTCCTTACATACAGACCAGAAACAGAAGTCAAAGATAATTTTTTCAAAGGTAAAACTATGATTCTCATGCAGTTATAAAAATGAATACAGATCAAAAATTTACTTACTCAACAATTAATGAGGGAAGGGTAAGATGCTGTAATCAGCTCAAAAAACACCCACATATATAGATAATCAAAAATGTCAAAATTAATCTATAAACAGATGCAAAACTGCCAGTACCACTGGGCAAGAATTAATTGCAAAGACAATTGCATGAATTGAATTAATTGACATTATTTATATTTCTATGGACAAGAATCATTTTTAATTACTATAGTTTTGTATAATGTATAGAGCTGTAAGATAGCTCTAAGGCAATGAAAGTGCCAAGATAGCCTGGAAGGGTGCCCTAGACAGGAGACCCAGTGATTTTTTTCACCAATTCCAAAGTCTTCCACAAATTCTCCTGGCACAAGTGAGCCAGACAATCGTTGCTTTTACTCCATCACAGCTACTTAATTTTAAGTCCCATTCAGCCTAGATAGCAGAAACTTTATCTGTTAACCTGTGGTTACTTTCAGGATGGCATCTTAGTTTTGGGGAGCTAAGCTTGGTGCCATTACTGGAAGGACCATCTGATCTTCAGTGTCATCCCTCCATCCTGAAGAGTCCTAAGGTAGTCATCGGTTCATATACATTGCCATGGAGACATCCCTTGTTCCTATCTGTGGCTCTTTCATGTCTAGAAGTTCTTGATCCTATTCAGTGCACATTTGGGGTACATAAAAGTTCACTGTCTGGGACTGTGCTCATGTTGAAGTGTATGAAACTCCATAAGAGCATCCAAAGCCTTGCCTGCCCAGATAATGGCATTGCCATTTCTACCCTGGGACTTGCCATCTTCTGAGCCCCACTCTTGCAGTATGGTTCAAGGCCACCCTCTTCATGTAGTCCATACAAACATCAGTGGAGTGGGGATTGTCTCAGGAAACAGGACCAAGAACCCTCACTTCCTGTGAGCCATCTCTCTTTGTCTTCTATCCTGCAAATCCCTTTCTAGTCTAAGATGGAAAGACTTGCTCTCCTCATGAAGTGTTCTCCTAAATATTTTACCCATTTGGGAGTCCTTCCAATCCTCCAAAGTATTAAACTTCCAAAATTCAAAAGCAAAGAAGAGAGGTTCCTTTCTTCTGTGTTTTCCACTGCCCAGTCCTTGCAAGATTGCAAAGACCTGGCTCCAGAAGGAGGACAAATATACAGGGGTACTATTTCAAACATATTGCCCATCACCCATGTATGACTCTCAAGAGTACAGGGACCGTATCTAAGGTACTTCTGATCCCCATAGCACTCTAGCACAGTGCTCATGCATAGTAGGGGCCTGATATGGGCCAATGAATGTGGTGTTTAGCACAGTGGCTTTTAACTAATATTAATTTCCCAAGAGGAAAGCAATGGACGTTAAGGTTTAGAGCGCTGTGGAGTTAGACAAATGGAGGTTCAAGAATTTCATTTCCTAGTTTGAGAATGTAAGCAAGTTATATACCCTTGCTAAAACTCAACTTCCTTTTATCTCAAAATGACGAAAATAGTCTCTGAATTAACAGGGATATTATGAAGACTAATAATCCCTGTGATGTTATATGTTATGCACTTAGTACAACACGTGGCATATCGGAGATGCTCAATAAATGCTGGTTACTGTTAGTTATCACCATTACTCAGACTCTAGTTATTTTGCCCTGGACCTACCCTGCTCAGATACTCTGTAATACTGTGTTCCTATGTGAAGCAGTAGGTGCTGCTGTGAAAAGAAGCCTAGGATGGCATCACTATATTAACGTCACATTATTCAGATGAGACAAGCCTTTAGTAGGAATCACAGAGGTTAAAAAAAAAGAAAAAAAAGTACAACAGCTACTGTGGCATGGCAACAAATGGAGACAAAGAAGTCTGTACTCAATCTTGCCATTGTCACAGACACAAGACAACCTTGCCACCTGTCTGGTCAGAGGTCCCATGAGATAGCAAACTGCAATGGGGAAGCCACCAAAACCCAGGAAAGGTGCTCCCTGAAGCATCCACCTGTACCTAGAGAAAGTCAATTCTTGAGACTACAATCGAGGCCCTGCTCAACATGAGCAAAAGGGGCCTAGATAATGAATTATTCCAATTTGAGGAGGAAAAAATGGGCTTAGCTCTCAGATATTTCTTTGCTCATAAAATGTTGGCTAATTGAACATAACAATAAAAATTTAATTAATTAATTAATTTTTAAAAATCCAAGCACTGAGATATGACTACAGTAAAATGAATCCTTTCCTTGACAACTAGGTAGGATAGAAAGCTGATACCAGAGCAATGGTCCTTAAGCTTTAGCATACATACAAATCACTGGGAGGTTCCTCGAATACTTTTGCTGAGCCCCACCCCAGAGTTTTGATTCATAGGTCTGGGATGTCGTATTTAAGTAACAAAAATACATGACTCCCAGTTATATTTGAATTTCAGTTAAACAGTCCCAAATATTATAAATACTCAATCCCAAATATTGCTTGAACATACTTACACTAAAAAAAAATTGTTTTTATCTGAACAAATCATTGTTATTTATCTGACATTCTCATTTAACTGGGCATCCTGTGTTATCTCGCAACCCTACTGGGATGCCTGAACATTTTCATGTCTAAGTTCCAGGTGATACTGTTGTGGTGGTCTGAACCCACACTTTGAGAATTGCTAGACAATCCCAGACAGGCCTCCAGCAATTTCCACCAACCCTGAGTGCTAATGGTTGGGGCTTCCCACCCTGGAGGCAATATATAGATACCTTCAGGTAGTGCCTGAAGGCGAGGTAAAGAAAAAGTGCCGTAAACAGCTCTTGGTTGTTGGTAAATGAGGAGTGGATCTTACAATCTCACCATCTAACCCAAGTGTTTATAATTATTTCAAAAACAGAGCTAATCCTCTTGGGATAGTGGAAGTTTGATTTTTTCAGCTAAGTTTGTGAAGACTTCAGTGGAAATTGGCGCTGCTGGTTTGACAGAGATATTGATTTCTAATAACACACAGAGCTGTTCTTTCGCACTTGAAATCAATCCTCGCCCTTCTTCCTATTGCAGCAAATTTCTGATTGCTACATGACTTCCTGTTCTCCTTTGCTCAAGACTACAGGTGCGAGAGATGCACGTGTGCCTTGGTAGGAAATTCTTTATTTCTGTTGGCCAAGCGATTGTGTTTGCTCTTTATAATCAAGCCCAGGCCTGTGAGTTAGAGTTGCACCTTGCTATGGGGATAGTTCTTGTCATTTATCTTCCAGGTGAGCAACTTTTTCCCATTGATTATATGTTTTTAATGCACAAACCATACAGAAAGAGTGAAACACTTAATAAAAAGAACCAGGGGCACCTGGAGTGGCTCACATTGAGCCGCCTGCCTTCGGCTCAGGTCATGATCCCAGGGTCCTGGATCGAGCCCCAGTCAGGAATCCTGCTCAGTGGGATCCTGCTTCTCCTCTCTCCTGCTTCCCCTGCTTGTGTTCTCTCTCTCGCTGTCTCTCTCCACAAATAAATAAATAAATAAAAATCTTTAAAAAAGAACCAAAAAGATTAAATGCAAGTGAAAGCAACAACTATTCATTTAGTAACAGCATGTATGTAGATAGTGTTGCCTCTTGTGACCGCCCTGTCTTCTTCTGTATTTCTATCAGTGACAATCACTAGCTTTAAGACCACTGTCTCTGGGACCCCAACAAGAGACGCTAATTTAATTGGTCTGGGTCTGGCTTGACTAAGGGACTTTTAAAATCTCCTCAGATGATATAATCACTTTAGCAAATTATTGAACAGTATTTATTAAAGTTGAACATACAGTCACTTCTCATTGTTTGTAGCAGTTATATCCTATAATGTCATGATGAATGCTGAGTTCGTAATACTGAACTGTGTTCTTGGGGAAAATACAGGTTTAGGTTTCCATGAGCCTCTGCTCATAACATTTTCATCAGCCAATCAATACATAACCTTTTTTTTAATTGTGTTTCTGTTTAAAGACATCTTATCTTATATATATTGTTGATTCATTAGCATTGAACTCATGGCCAACGGCACTATCAGTCATGCCTGAACGAAACTTATCTAACACATGAATTTTCTCCATAAGGCACATCACAGTCTCTTGATCTTAGGAACATAGACAGTATTTCAACATTTGGCTTGGGGCCATTTTAAACATTGAAGTTACCAACAAAAGTACAGAAATGAAAAAAAAAAACCATGGCACTAAATATATAGTGAAAATGACAGTTGCTTTTGAACGAGAGCTGAAACAAGAAGGCAGTTTCCTTGTTTGACCTCAGCTGGAAAGAGCAACTCAAATTTTCGCCACCTTGCACATGGCCACAAATGACTGCCAAAGTGCATGGGTATCAACTTTGGGCTACAAAGATGATAGCAAATAGGCAAATTGCAATACAGAATCTACAAATAATGAAGATTAGCTGTACCTGTGCCCTCAGACCCAGCAAGCCACTTCACTCCTAGAGAAATGAGACCATATGTCCACCAGAACGTGGGCTATGGAAGGCTCAGAGCAGCTCTCCTCACAACAGTGCAAGACTGAAATAGTCCAAACACCCATCAACGGAAAATGGATAATGCATGATATATTCATGCAATGAAATACTAAGTGGCAACATAACTAAGCTAGCTACCAATGCACTCAACAACATTGCTGAATCTCAAAATCATTCAGATGAGCAAAAGAAACTAGACACAAAGGACTACGACTTTTATATAAAAATTCAAGATCAGGAGAAATTAATCTGTGGAGAAGAAAACAATAGTGGTTATCCCTGGGGTATTAATGAAAAGGGATAGAAGGTCTCCCTTCTGGGTTGCAAGAAATGTTCTTCTTGATTAGGACAGTGGTTACACAGATATGTATGCATGTAAAAATTCATCAAGCTGCACACCTAAGATGTATGCACTTTTTACAATATGTATGATAGAACTCTACCTCAATTTTTTTAAAAAGCGGCCAAGATGCTTCTAATGTTCAACCAAACCTGGGAAATGCTGCTTTGAAGAAATTGCTGAGCATCATCAATGCACCGCCATCCCAAGTTATGCTGCCAGTTCCACCCTTAGGATCATAACAGCTTGCAGGATGCTCTCCTCACAGTCCCGAATCTTTAAAACCAGAGAACAAAGGATAGCTGGAAGGGAATTCAGAAACCATCCACTGCCAGAATGGCTAATTGGTTTCATCCTCAATGCTAACTCTAGTTCATTTGTAATGGCTGCTTGGCAGTCTGGATTCAGAGGATTCCGAGCCTGCATCCAAACACGGTAGAAGTTGTACAATCAATTAGCAGTGTCTGGCTTGTGCCTGGGTGAGGAGAGATGCATATACTTGCCTTGATTTGCACCAATCTAGTCCAGCTCTTCCCTTTTCACATGCAGATACTGAAACCCAGAGAAATGATTTGCCCAACCTCATGCTGGCAGTCAAGAGGCAGAAGCATGATTAAACCTAAGAGTTTTCTGAGCAGCCAGTTAGGATGTGTAGGCTTAACACTCCATGAGATGCTACAGGATGGATGCTGGGAAGAATGGGCATTAAGAATAAGAATCACGGCGCCGGGTGAGCTCAGCTATTAAGCTCTGCTTCAGCTCAGGTCATGACCCCAGGGTTCTGGGATCGAGCCCACATCAGGATCCATGCTCTTCTGGGAGCCTGCTTCTCTCTCCCACTCCCCTTGCTTGTGTTCTCTCACTGGCTGCCTCTCTCTGTGTGTCAAATAAAAATAAAATCTTTAAAAAAAAAAGAATGAAAATCAAGGCATGAATTTAACTTACTAGAGAGGATCCACGGGCAAGGATCATGAAATTGCCCTCCTGAATATTCAGGGAGTTTGAAAAGATAGCTGGTACAAACATCTAACTTCTGTTTCAAACTTTGTGACCATTCACTTATTCATAAATCCTCAGCAAGCATTTTAATAGAAAGAGGATGGATATGAATGTTCTTTGCAATCCATAAGATGCTTTACAAATGTTGGCCATTTTTTTATAAAAATGCTTTTTAACAGTTATAATAAATATCCACCATGTGCCCAGTCTTGTGCTAGAAGTTGTGGAAAATGTGACAGAAGTTGGAGAACAAGTAGTTGAGTAACAAACTGTAGTAGCAGGATCTAGATTAGGACATATACTTCAGCAATTAATGCTGTTAAGTGGTTCACCGTCACCCAAGTCTGTTTTTCCAGTTGTTAACTGGGTTTTACATGAGTCCCCCCACCTCACAGGATCATGAGAGGGATTGAATGAATTGTGAAATCACTTGCTGCTTGTTGAATCTTTACTTTTATAGATGGAAGATTCTATCAATCCATCAGGCCAATTCATGTAGGGTCAAAACTGCCAAAGGCTGATAAATGTTAGTTACTGTTTTTGCAATGTCCTTGCAAAATGTTTTGCAAATGCCCTTACGGGATGTCTCCACTTCTCTACCGTGCTAGTCCCTTGGTTAACCAGATGGTCCAACTGCAGCTGGACTTGAGGGAGGTCCAAGTCCATGTGGGGGCAGATTGTCTCTGAGTCCCCACTGCCTTAAATTCTGGCTTGGAGAAAAATTTAGTCTAGAGTAGTAATCCTCCATCTGTCATCACTGAAATGGCTTTAGAAAGATTCTTGTCTGGGTTCTACCCAATGTTTTAGTTCCCCAGGTGATAGCCACAATGTGCATTCAAGGCTGAGAACAACTGATAAAATGATCTGTAAAACATTCTGAGAACAACTGATAAAATGATCTGTGAGGAAGCCTAACAGTATCAATTACACAGATGAAAGGAGGGGTCTGTTCCACCCCCAGAGGCAGCAGAATGAGCCAAACCAGTTTCAGAGGTAGGGATCTGCAGGGCCCAAGGCCCCACTGTGATCTAGCAGTCACCCATATAGTGAATGAGTTTACACAGGCACAATGCCACAGTAAGCAGCTAGCGAGCGAAATGGTGTCCCAAGGGCCATTTTGGGGCCAAACTTAGGGAGAGTCAGGACTCAGGGAGGGACAAGGCAGGATTTTCAGTGGTTTCACTGAGGGGCTTTAGAACCAACAATCATTTCCAGCCCCATTGCTATCACACAGCCCAGCCCCTCCTCATGGGTGTTGGAGCCTAGACTCGTGTAGAAGAGAGGATGCCAGGTCTACACATGTTTACCTAGTTTTTCACTGGATAACTGGCTTCACTACACAGTGGCCCACTTCATTCTTCCAATAGCCCAGTGAGGTAGCCAGGAAAGGTAGATTATCCTCAGCTTTACAGATGAGGAAATCAAGGCTCGAGGCTAGGAGTCATGTAAGGTCACAAAGTCAGGAAGAGGTTGAACTAGGATTCAACCCAGATTCCCTAACTCCCAGTGTGGGCTGTTTTTAGTTATCATCATAGCAATAAGATAGTATTTATTGGGCATTTAAATGTTCCAGATGCATGCTGCATCTATATCAATTATATCATCTTAACTTCATTACTCTAGAAAGTATGTGTTAGGATTACCATACAGATTAAGAAAGTGAAATTCAAGAGTTTAAGTGACTTGTCCAAACTCACATGATATTCTGCTATGTGCATTAGAAAACCACAAATACAGAGATATATAAGCAGGAATGCCTGGTCTGTACTCAAAGAAGCAAAACCTACATGGAGAGGCATATTTCCAATCAGATTTGTGAGCCTGATATGGCTAGACCAGAGCTGGGTGGAACAGAAAGTGCCTGAGGGACATAGCATACTGTCTCTACCCCATCACCTCATTCCCACCTACTTCTGAATTCAAGAGGCTGGGAGGACAGCAGAATTCTTATCCTACACAATTCCTGAGGCCAGAGCTCAGGCCTAGTATGCAGTGGCATATCCATCACCTTCCATGTGCATAGACCTGCCCTCAAGGTACAAAAATTGCATGCTATGCGTGAAAGAATGTCTGAAGGAAATCTGATTCCACCAGGCTATCGCACATGAATCCTCACTCAAAAGAAAGAGAGGTCCTACTGACTTCCTCTTAAGTTCCTACTCTATAAAACAATCAGTTTTAACAATACCGATTATGGAACTAATGGACATCAGCTTCTCTCTTGAGAGGATGCACTGGGAAGGACACACATCATTTCTTGGGTCCCATCAACTGAATCCTAATCATGAGGAATATCAGACAAACCCAAATCGAGGGACATTCTACAAAATAACTGGCATAGGCTCTTAAAAAGTTCAGAAAGAAAAAAGAGATAGAGAGAGAGGGAAAGAAGAAAAGAAAGAAAGAAAGAAAGAAAGAAAGAAAGAAAGAAAGAAAGAAAGGAAGGAAGGAAGGAAGGAAGGAAGGAAGGAGGGAGGGAAGGAAGGAAGGAAGGAAAATGAAAGAAGCAAGAAAGGAGGGGGAGAGAGGGAGGGAGGGAGGTGGGGAGGGAGGAGGGGAGGAAAGAAAGAAAGAAAGAAAGAAAGAAAGAAAGAAAGAAAGAGAAAAAAGAAGAAAGAAAGAAGAAAGAAAGAAAGAAAGAAAGAAAGAAAGAAAGAAAGAAAAAAAGAAAGAGGGAGGAGGAAAAGATGGTGGAGGAGTAGGGGACCCTTTTTCAGCTGGTCCCCTGAGTCGAGCTGGATATCTACCAGACCATCCTGAAAACCCACAAATCAGCCTGAGACGCAGGGAAGATACATCGGGATTTCTACAAATGAACATCTCCAGTGCTGAGTATTGAGGTAGAAGTGGGAAGCCGTGAATCCTGCCACAGATATCAGAAGATAAACAGAAGGGGAGGGAGATGCCGAGCTCGGACACCGGGAAGCAGTAGCCACTTGCACTGGGGAGCGGGTTGGACTTGGACTGGCACCCTCGAGAAAGCACACTGACACTGTGAGTCCAGGAACGCCGTGTGACCAGACTGAAAACGAGCTCCAGAGCAGACACTGGAACTGGACTAAAAGAGAGCTTGGGAGCGCGCGCATCCAAACTAAAACTGGAGCTCCGGAGTGCACCTCAAAGCAGACTGAAACCGGGAGCTCAGGAGCATGTGAGCAACCAGACTGAAAACCGAGAACGGAACGCGCGCGAACCACACTGAAATAGGGAGCTCGGGAGCGCCGCAGGAACCAGGGGCTGCTGGCGGTGTTAGAAGCTAAGGACAGAGATGAGATGGCCCAGTGAGGTGGGTGAGCGCCTGGGGGCGCACAACCCAGGACGCTGTGGGGCTTTTGGCAGCACCACAGAAACAGAGTTAAAGTGGCTGAGAGAGCTCAGTGGGAGAGCGGATTAGTATCTCTCTGTTCTGGAGACAGAGGCTAGGATATGGTCACTGCTGCTCTGACTCTCAGAAGAGTCACAGAAAACCGCAGGAAGCTGCGAGAACAAAAGCCCGGAAATACTAGCTCACATTGTGCCCATCCCCATCGCTCAGGGACAGGGAGACTCTACCCAAACAGGGTTGCCTGAGTATTGGCGCGGCAGACCCTCCCAGAAGCAGTCTGAAAAATCAAGGAGCCCACATCCTTACGTCCCTATAAAACAAATTCACACTGACTGGATCCTGGTCAATAATTTGGGTCTCTGCATCCCCGCAACCTCCTCATCAGAATGACAGGGGAGAAATCTTCAGCAAAGAAAGGAGACAGAGACTGTGGCCTCTGCCACAGAAATGATGGATATATATATAACCAAATTAGTCAGAAATGGAGATCAGAGTAACAATGGTCAAGATGATCTCTAGGCTTGAATTTTTAACGAAATATTAAGGAGAATATAGAATATCTAAGGGCAGAAATGAGAGCAAGCTGGCAGAAATTAAAAATACTATGAATCAATTGCAGTCTAAACTAGACGCTCTGACAGCCAGGGTAAATGAGGCACAAGAACGAATTAGTGAATTAGATGAAGAGAAAGTTAAAACAGAAACGTGGCTCAAAAACAACCAGTGGAAAAAAGACAGTCTCTTCAATAAATGGTGCTGGGAAAATTGGACAGCTACATGCAAAAGAATGAAACTTGACCACTCTCTCACACCATATACAAAGATAAACTCCAAATGGATGAAAGACCCTCGATTGAGACAGGAATCCATCAAAATCATAGAGGAGAACATAGGCAACAACCCTACTCTACGACATTGCCAAAGCAACCTTTTTCATGACACATCTCCAAAGGCAAGAGAAACAAAAAGAAAAATGAATGTGTGGGACTTCATCAAGATCAAAAGCTTCTGCACAGCCAGGGAAACAGTCAAAAACTCAAGAGGCAGCCCACGGAATGGGAGAAGATATTTGAAATGACACTCAGAAAAAGACTGTATCCAAGATCTACAAAGAAATTCTCAAACTCAATACACAAGAAACAAATAAACAAATCATAAAATGGCCAGAAGATATGAACACTTTCCAAAGAAGACATACAAATGGCTGACAGACACATGAAAAAAGGTTCAAAATCATTAGCCATCAGGGAAATTCATATAAAAACCACACTGAGATACCATCTTACGCCAGTTAGAAAGGCAAAAATTGACAAGGCAGGAAACAACAAATGTTGAGAGGATGTAGAGGGGATCCCTCTTACACTGTTGGTGGGAATGCAGGTTGGTACAGCCACTCTGGAAAATAGTGTGGAGGTCCCTTTAAAAGTTAAAAAATTGAGTTATCCTATGACCAGCCATTGCACTACTGGGTATTTACCCCAAAGATACAGACGTAGTGAAGAGAAGGGCCATATGCACCCCAATGTTCATAGCAGCATTGTCCACAATAGCTAAATCGTGGAAGGAGCCGAGATTCCCTTCAACAGATGAATGGATTAAGAAGATGTGGTGCACATATACAATGGAATATTACTCAGCTATCAAAAAGAACGATTTCTCAACATTTGCTGCAACATGGACGGCACTGGAGGAGATAATGCTAAGTGAAATAAGTCAAGCAGAGAAAGACAATTATCATATGGTTTCTCTCATCTATGGAACATAAGAACTAGGAAGATCGGTAGGAGAAGAAAGGGATAAAGAAAGGGGGGTAATCAGAATGGGGAATGAAGCATGAGAGACTGTGGGCTCTGGGAAACAAACTGAGGGCTTCAGGGGGGGAATGGGATAGGCTGATGATGGGTGGTAGGGAGGGCACGTATTGCATGGTGCACTGGGTGTTATATGCAACTAATGAATCATGGAACTTTACGTCAAAAACCAGGGATGTACTGTATGGTGACTAACATAATATAATAAAAAAATATTTAAAAAAAAAGAAATACACTATGGTCTTGAATTGTACCATATTGCAGACATTAAAATATTATTCTCAAAATAAAAAAAAAAAATGGAATATTACTCAGCCATCAGAAAGAACGATTACACAACATTTGTAGCAACATGGATGGGACTGGAGGAGATTATGCTAAGTGAAATAAGTCAAGCAGAGAAAGACAATTATCATATGGTTTCACTCATTTATGGAACATAAGAAATAGGAAGAGTGGTAGGAGAAGGAAGGGAAGAAGGAAGGCACGGTAAACAGAAGGGGGAATGAAGCATGAGAGACTGTGAATCGCTATTCTTAACTTTGTAGTATGGCTTTGTGAACGTTTCCTCACCCTCAGCTTGGGGCCGAGGGGCGGAGAAACTGGGCACATACTGAGTGGTGCACTGGGTGTTATACGCAAATAATGAATCATGGAACATTGCATCAAAAACTGGGGAGGTACTGTATGGTGACTAATATAACAAAATAAAAATTATTAAAAAAATAAATCCAATCTCAAGAATGTAGAATACAGGAGATTACTGACTCAATGAAACCTTCCAACGTCAGAATCATCGGCATCCCCAAGGGGGTGGAGAAATATAGAGGTCTAGAAGAAATATTTGAACAAACTGTAGTTGAGAACTTCCCTAATCTAGGAAAAGAAAAAAGCATTCATGTCCAAGAGGCATAGAGGACCCCTTCCAAAGTCAATGAGAGCAGACCTACACCACGTCACGTCATAGTGCAATTCGCAAATATTAGATCCAAGGATACAATATTGAAAGCGGCCAGGGGGAAGAGAATCCATACGAACAGAGGTAAAAATATCAGAATAACATCAGACCTGTCTACAGAGACATGGCAGGCTAGGAAGGGTTGGCAACATATTTTCAAAGCTCTATCTGAGAAGAACATGCAGCCAAGGATCCTTTATCCAGCAAGCCTGTCATTCAGAATTGATGGAGAGATAAGGACCTTCCAGGATGGGCAGAAACTGACCAAATTCGTAACCACCAAACCAGCCCTACATGAGATACTAAGGGGGGTTCTATAAAAGTAAAAAGGGCCCAAGAGTGATACAGAACAGAAATTTACAATCTATAGAAACAAACTCTTCACAGGCAACATGACATCATTAAAATCATATCTCTCAATAATCACTCTCAATGTGAATGGCCTAATGCTCCCATAAATGCCACAGGGCTGCAGATTGGATAAAAAGACGTGACCCATCCATTTGCTGTCTACAAGAGACTCATCCTGAACCTAAAGATACATCCAGACTGAAAGTGAAGGGATGGAAAACCATTTTTCATGCCAATGGACCTCAAAAGAAATCTGGGGTAGCAATTTTCATATCAGATAGATTAGATTTTAAACTAAAGACTGTAGTTAGAGATACAGAAGGACACTATATTACTGTTAAAGGATGTATCCAACAAGTGTATATGACAATTATAAATATCTAGGCACCCAACACAGAGGAGCAGCAAGATACACAAGCCAACTCTTAACCAGAATAAAGAAACATATAGATAATAATATGTTAATAGTAGGGGACCTCAACACTCCACTCTCAGCAATAAGCAGATCACCTAAGCAGAAAATCAACAAAGAAACAAGAGCTTTGAATGACATACTGGACCAGATGGACCTTATGGATATATACAGAACACTACACCCCAGAACCACAGAATACTCATTCTTTTCAAATGCACATGGAACTTTCTCCAGAATAGACCATATACTGGGTCACAAAACAGGTCTCAACAGATGCCAAAAGCCTGAGATTATTCCCTGCATATTCTTAGACCACAATGTTTTGAAACCGGAAGCGCAATAACAAGGAAAAATTTGGAAGAAACTCAAACACTTGGAAACTAAGAACCATCCTGCTCAAGAATGATTGGGTAGACCAGAAAATTAAAAATCAATTTAAACAATTTATGGAGACCAATGAGAATGAAAACACATCAGTCCAAAACCTATGGACACTGCAAAGGCAGTCCTAAGGGGAAAATACATAGCCATCCAAGCTGCCACTCAAAAGAATAGAAAATCTAAAATGCAGTTTTTATATTCTCACCTAAGAAGCTGGAGCTGGAACAGAAGAACAGGCCTAACTCATGCACAAGAAGGCAACTGATCAAGATTAGAGCAGATATCAATGAATTAGAAACCAGGAGCACAGTAGAGCAGACCAACAGAACTAGAAGCTGGTTCTTTGAAAGAATAAATAAGATCAATAAGCCACCGGCAAGACTTATTCAAAAGAATAGAGAAAGGACCCAAATTAATAAAATTATGAAAGGAAGGGGAGAGGTCACAACCAACACCAATGAAATAGGAAGGATCATTAGAAACTTTTATCAATAGCTTTATGCCAATAAATTAAACAACCTGGAAGAAATGGATGCCTTCCTGGAAACCTATAAACTACCAAGACTGAAACAGGAAAAAATTGATTATTTAAACAGACCGATTAATTATGAAGAGATTGAAGCAGTGATCAAAACCTCCAAAAACAAGAGTCCAGGGCCTGACGGATTCCCTGGGGAATTCTACCAAACATTCAAAGAAGAAATAATACCTCAGAACAGAGAGATGGGTATTAAGGAGGGCACATATGGCATGGTGCACTGGGTGTTGTATGCAAGTAATGAATCATGGAACTTTACATTAAAAACTAGGGATGTACTGTATGGTGACTAACATAATAAAATAAAAAAAATTATTAAAAAAGAAATAACACCTATTCTCCTGAAGTTTCAAAAAATAAAAACAGAAGGAAAACAACCAAACTCATTCTATGAGGCCAGCATTACCTTGATCCCCAAACCAGGCCAAGACCCCATCAAAAGGAGAATTGCACACGGATATCCCTGATGAATATGGACACCAAAATTCTCAACAAGATCCTAGCTAATAGGATCCAACAGTACATTAAAAGGATTATCCATCTTGACCAATGGGATTCATCCCTGGGATGCAAGGGTGGTTCAACATTCGCAAATGATCAGTGTGGATCAGATCAGCAAGAAAAGAGTCAAGAACCATATGATCCTCTCAACTGATGCAGAAAAGCATTTGACAAAATACAGCATCTTTCCTGATTAAAACCTTTCAGAGTGTAGGGATAGAGGGTACATTCCTCAATTTCATAAAAACGATCTATGAAAAGCCTCACAGCATATCATTCTCAACGGGAAAAGCTGCAAGTCTTTCCCTTAAGATCAGGAACACTGACAAGGATGCCCACTTTCAGCCATTATTATTCAACATAAGTATCTAGTAAGTTCTTGCAACAGCAATCAGACAACAAAAAGGGATAAAAGGTATCCAAATCCGCAAAGAAGAAGTCAAACTGTCTCTCTTCGCAGATGACATGATACTCTATATGGAAAACCTAAAGACTCCAACCCCAAACTACTAGAACTTATAGAGAAATTCAGTAATGTGGGGATACAAAATCAATGCTCAGAAATCAGTTGCATTTCTATACACAAACAATGAGACTGAAGAAAGAGAAATTAGGGAATCATTCCAGGTACAACAGCACGAAAAATCACACGTTATTCTCGAATTAACTTAACCAGAGACGTAAGCATCCATATTCTAGAAACTACAAATCACTCTTTGAAGTACATTAAAGAAGACACAAAAGATGGAAAAATATTCCATGCTCATGAATCGAAGAATTAAATAGTTAAAATGTCCATGCTACCTACAGCAATCTACACTTTCAATGCCATCCTATCAAAATACCAATGACATTTTTCAAGAACTGGAACAAACAGCCCTTAAATTTGTGTGGAACCAGAAAGGCCCCGAATCACCAAGGAACTGTTGAAAAGGAAAAACAAAGTTGGGGGCATCACATTTGCTCGGATGCAAGCTGTACAAAGCTTGATCACAAAGACAGCATGGTACTGGGCACAAAAACAGACACATAGACCAATGGAACAGAACAGAGAACCTAGAAATGGACCCTTGGCTTTTTGGGCAACTAATCTTTGACAAAGCAGGAAAAACATCAGCTGAGGAAAGACAGTCTCTTCAATAAATGGTGCTGGGAAAAATTGGACAGCTACATGCAAAAGAATGAAACTTGACCACTCTCTCACACCATATACAAAGATAAACTCCAAATGGATGAAAGACCTCGATGTGAGACAGGAATCCATCAAAATCATAGAGGAGAACATAGGCAACACCCTACGAATTGCAAAGCAACCTTTTTCATGACATCTCCAAAGGCAAGAGAAACAAAAGAAAAAATGAATGTGTGGGACTTCATCAAGATCAAAAGCTTCTGCACAGCCAAGAAACAGTCAAAAACTAAGAGGCAGCCTACTGAATGGGAGAAGATATTTGCAAATGACACTACAGATAAAAGACTGGTATCCAAGATCTACAAAGAACTTCTCAACCTCAATACACATGAAACAAATAAACAAATCAAAAATGGGCAGAAGATAATGAACAGACATTTTTCCAAAAGAAGACATACAAAATGGCTTAACAGACACATGAAAAACTGTTCAAAAGCATTAGCCATCAGGGAAATTCAATTCAAAACCCACACTGAGATACCACCTTACGACAGTTAGAATGGCAAAAATTGACAAGGCAAGAAACAACAATTGCTGGAGGATGTGGAGAGAGGGGATCCCTCTTACACTGTTGGTGGGAATGCAGGCTGGTATAGCCACTCTGGAAACAGTGTGGAGGTCCCTTAAAAAGTTAAAAATTGAGCTATCCTATGACCCAGCCATTGCACTACTGGGTATTTACCCCAAAGATACAGATGTAGTGAAGAGAAGGGCCATATGCACCCTCAATGTTCATAGCAGCATTGTCCAAATAGCTAAATCGTGGAAGGAGCCGAGATGCCCTTCAACAGATGACTGATTAAGAAGATGCGGTCCAGGGGCGCCGGTGCGGCACAGCAGTTAAGCCGTCGCTTTCGGCTAGGGCGTGATCCCGGCGTTATGGGATCGAGCCCCACATTAGGCTCCTCTGCTATGAGCCTGCTTCTTCCTCTCCCACTCCCCCTGCTTGTGTTCCCTCTCTCGCTGGCTGTCTCTATCTCTGTTGAATAAATAAATTAAAAAAAAAAAAAGAAGATGTGTCCATATATACAATCGAATATTACTCAGCCATCAGAAAGAACGACAACAACATTTGCAGCAACACGGATGGGACTGGAGGAGATTATGCTAAGTGAAATAAGTCAAGCAGAGAAAGACAATTATCATATGGTTTCACTCATTTATGGAACATAAGAACTAGGAAGATGGGTAGGAGAAGGAAGGGAAGAATGAAGGGGGAACAGAAGGGGAATGAAGCATGAGAGACTGTGGCTCTGGGAAACAAACTGAGGGCTTCAGACGGGAGGGAGGTGGGGGATTGAGATAGGCTGGTGATGGGTATTAAGGAGGGCACATATTGCATGCTGCACTGGGTGTTATATGCAAGTAATGAATCGTGGAACATTGCATCAAAAACTGGGGATGTACTGTATGGTGACTAATATTACAAAATAAAAAATTATTATAAAAAGAGAAAGAAAGAAAGGAAAAATGGGAAGGGGAAGGAAAGGAGGGATGGAGGAAGAAAAGAAAGAAAGAAAGAAAGAAAGAAAGAAAGAAAGAAAGAAAGAAAGAAAGAAAGAAAGAAAGAAAGAAGAAAGAGAAGAGAAAAGAAAGAAAGAAAGAAAGAAAGAAAGAAAGAAAGAAAGAAAGAAAGAAAGAAAGAAGAAAAGGAAGGAAGAAACGGAAGAAAAAACATCAAGTCTCATCTGTGAAAGCCAAAAGAAAGATTGAAGAACTTTTCAGATTAAAGGAGACTAAAGAGATACAGCAGTTACACACAATGCATTATCCTGGATGGAACCTAAATCAGAACATGTTTCTTTTTATATAAAGCATACTATTGAAAATTGAGAAATTTTGAATAAGATCTGCAGATTATCTAACAGTATTATATCCACATTAATTGCCTGATTTGGAGAATTTTACTGTGGTTATGTAAAAGGATTTTCTTGTTTTTTAGGAAATGTGTACCGATGTATTGGGGCAGAGGGAAAGAGAGAGGAACGAAAGAGAGAATGATAAAGCATAAATAAGACAAATGTTAACATTTGGGATAAAAGGATTTTTTGTACTATTCGTGGGGCATTGGGCCTTTAAGAGTGAACATGGCAGGATCCTCAGTCCTGCTGGGGGAACCTCCGAGAGTCTGTGAAGAACATGCCTCAAACTTGTTTCACTGACAGAAGAAGCAGGGGTATTAATCCACTAACATTTGCTCTTTTGGTTGAGGGTTGCTTCTGGGCATTAACTCCTTAACACTTTCAGTCTGCCCTGTTCATGGACAGACTACACACCTACAGCCAGAAGCTCCTAAGGCAGAGAGACACAAGAAGCCACACATGTATAAGAACTGCCTGCAAGTGGCCTCTGGGATGGGCTGAGAAGATATGGACAAGGTACCTACAGTGTCCCATTACTAGTAACCCAACATAACTCCCACCCAGCCTTTTATCACCTAAAGGGCATTAGGCACAGAACCCAAAAAAACACACATAAGCATGAGTTCGAAGTTGAGAATATGATATCCATGTTCTACTGGAAACAAAGAAGCAGGTGGTATGGAATGAAGAATCAAAGATCCCTGATGAATGCAGAGGAAGCGCTTTCCAGTGTGGGTTTTCCCAGGCATAGTTTGGGACTTTCCAGCCAGGGTAATTGGAACAAAAGTGTTCAGAGACCAATACCAGGTTCATGGCTTGCAAGCCAGAGCTGGGATGGGGCTTCCAAGCTGACTACCCTAAATAAAATAGTCATTGCTGCCTGGGATTATGGCTTTTAGGGCTGAAGAAGTTAGAAAAATTTGAATCCACCTTGATTCCAGAGTCAAATCAAGTCACTTGCTTTCTTAAAAGCAGACGGTTCACCAAAGAGCCTACACAGGTGAAAGAAAGCACACATTGAAAAGCACATGATGAAAAGATATTCAACATCATTAGCTATCACAGAAACATAAATCAAACCACAATGAGATATCACTGCAAACCTAACAGAATGACTAAAATAAAAAAGAGTGACAACATCAAATGTTGGCAATGACATGGAGAAACTGGATCACGTTAGCTGTGGGAACGTGAAATGGCACATCCATTCCGAAAGCAGTTTGATAGCTTCTTATAAAACTAAATATGCAATTACCGATACGATCCAGAAACTGTGCCCCGATTTATCCCAGAGAAATGAAAATTTATGTTCATAAAAAATCTGCACATGAATGTTCACAGCAGCTTTATTCATAAGAGCCAAAAGCTGGAAATAGCCCAAATGTCCTTCAACATGAACAGTTAAACTGTGGTACAGCCATACCATGGAATGTACCCACAGTGAAGAAGAATGAACTATTGATACACACTTCAACTTGTTTAAGTCTCCAGGAAATTACACCAGTGAAAAGAGTCTGTCCTAAAGGTCTATACTGTATAATCCCATTATAGAAACAGAGAACAGACTAGTGTTTGCCAGGAGGTAAAGATGGAGGGGTGGGGCCACAGAATGGAAGGAAAATGGGTATTGCTGTAAAAGACAACACGAAGAGTCTTCATGGGGATGGAAATGTTCCATATCATTACAGCAATGGTGAATACACAAACTTACACATGTAAGTAAGTAAGAACTAAATACGCACATACAAATAAGCATGCAAAAACTGGGAAAATCTAAACAAGATGGATGAGTAGGTAGGGTGCTTGTATCAATATCAAAATCCTGATTGTAATATTGTACCATACTCTGTAAGGCATTATCATTGCAGGGAACTGGATAAAGGGCCAGGTCTCCTGGGTGGCTCAGCTGTTAAGCCGCCTGCCTTCAGCTCAAGTCATGATCCCAGGGTCCTGGGATTGAGCTCCCCCGCATCGGGCTCCCTTTGCTTCAGGAAGCCTGCTTCTCCCCCTCACACTCCCTTGCTTGTGTTCCTCTCGCTGTCTCTCTGTCAAATAGATAAATAAAATCTTAAAAAAAAAGGAAACTGGATAAAGGGTACACAAACTTTCTCCATATTATTTCTTACAATGGCATGTGAATCTATAATTATCTCAACATTTTAATTTTAATTTAAAAAAAAAAGATATGAAAAAAAGAACAGATGCACATAAAAAGACTGATTCAAAATCTTGAAATAAGAAAGATAAGCCCATGGGGGAAAAGCATAAAGATGGGATAACCTCAACTGGACAGAGTCAAGGGAATAAGGGACTTTGAACCAGCAGGGACCATGAAGATGACCCATGTCGAGGATGTGCAGACTCAGATGTCTGTGGGAGTAGGGTCTCATAAATGAGGAAGTGGAATGACCAAGGACTATAGAATGAGAGGGACACAACCTTTCTAAAGAGGCATTCACTACTCTCCTCCAAGACATTTTTGCCAAACAAGGAGGCAAGCCCAGGGTCACCAGATTTTTCCATTTTTCTAGAAAAGGTAAAATCTGAATTTTAATAAGATCTACAAAGAACTTCTCAAACTCAATACATGAGAAACAAATAAACAAATCATAAAATGGGCAGAAGATATGAACAGACACTTTTCCAATGAAGACATACAAATGGCTAACAGACACATGAAAAAATGTTCAAAATCATTAGCCATCAGGGAAATTCAATTCAAAACCACACTGAGATACCACCTTACGACAGTTAGAATGGCAAAATTGACAAGGCAAGAAACAAAAATTGTTGGAGAGGATGTGGAGAAAGGATCCCTCCTACATTGTTGGTGGGAATGCAAGTTGGTACAGCCACTCTGGAAAACAGTGTGGAGGTCCCTTAAAAAGTTAAAAATTGAGCTATCCTATGACCCAGCCATTGCACTACTGGGTATTTACCCCAAAGATACAGACGCAGTGAAGAGAAGGGCCATGTGCACCCCAACGTTCATAGCAACAATGTCCACAATAGCCAAATCGTGGAAAGAACCGAGATGCCCTTCAACAGATGACTGGATTAAGAAGCTGTGGTCCATATATACAATGGAATATTACTCAGCTATCAGAAAGAACGAGTTCTCAACATTTGCTGCAACATGGACGGCACTGGAGGAGATAATGCTAAGTGAAATAAGTCAAGCAGAGAAAGACAACTATCATATGATTTCTCTCATCTATGGAACATAAGAACTAGGAAGATCGGTAGGGGAAGAAAGGGATAAAGAAAGGGGAGGGTAATCAGAAGGGGGAATGAAGCATGAGAGGCTATGGACTCTGAGAAACAAACTGAGGGCTTCAGAGGGGAGGGGTGTGGGGGAATGGGATGGACTGGTGATGGTAGTGAAGAGGGCACGTGTTGCATGGTGCACTGGGTGTTAACGCAACTAACGAAGCATCGAGCTCACACTGGAAACCAGGATGCACTGCATGGTGACTAACATAATATAATTAAAATAATAATAATAATAATAATAATAATAATAATAATAATAATAAATCTTCCCATTTTTTAAATGTTGGCAACAAATTTAAAATTCCAAACTTCTGTGCAGGTCAAATAAAATATAACTGAACTGTATTCACACTTAAAGCAACCAGTTTTTTATCTTTTAGTCCAGCTCCCCTTCCCTCCACTTCATCTAATTCTTCTCACTATCCAGGACTAAGTAAAGGCTGTATCTTTCCTCCGACCTTCTTGAGTCCCACTTAGGCTCACTGCCCTCTGTATCTATGTAGCCCACCTCCACCTCCTCATCATTTTATTTCCCTCTATCAGAGAACTATCCCACTGTATGGACATGTCTGATGGCCCAAGAGCTCTGTACAGCTAGCTATGGCCACCAACAGGTAACCAATAGGTCACGCAGGAATGTGCTGGATCTGGGCTGAGGGGCTCTGCTGATCCTGGCTTGGCTTGCTTCTGTGTCTATGAATTAACTGACGGTCAGCTGATCTAGGTTGGCCTCAGCTGGCATGGCTCTACTCCATGTGTCTCTCATCCTCCCCTCCTGGAACCAGTGGGCTAGCCTGGGCATGTACTTCCTATGGCAACAGCAGAGGCAAGAAGGAAACACGCCAAGGTCTTTTAGGCCTAGGCTCGTAACTGGCACACTATTTCTACCACATTCTGTGATCTCAAGCAAGTCCCATGATCTAGCCGAAGTCAACAGTTGAGGAAATAGACTCCACCTCTTTAGTGGGAGGGGCTAAAAATCAAATATGAAGGGGATAGATTGATACAGGGTGGGAAGAAGAATTAGGGCATTAATGCAATTTACCCAGGTTCCTGTGGTTAGAGCCCTACCTTACTCATTTTGTATCCCCACAGCTTATCATGTGCCAGGTACATAGCATGTGCTTAACCATTGTCTTTTATATTTTATTTTATTTTTATTTTATTTTATTTTTATTATGTTATGTTAGTTCATCATACAATACATCATTAGTTTTTGATGTAGTGTTCCATTGTCTTTTGAATTCAGGAGAGGAAGAAAGAATGAGTAAATAAATAACCTTTCTTTTATAGAAGAGGAAACACTTCCAGTGAAGCAGAAATGACTTGCCCAAAGTCACACAGTTAATGGCAGATTCACTACAAGAATTCACATCTTCTTTCCACTACCACAAGATGCCTGGTGATGAAACCATCAAGTGGATGGCACTGACCCTCTGTACACTGGTCTGCTGGAGGGCTGGTGTTTGGGGTGGACACCCACAGGCCAGCTCAGAGCCCGGAAGCATCAGGGTCCTGTCTGGTGCAGCTGCCATGATGTGAATCCATCCAAGGTGTGAGTCTGACTAGCTCTCTGCTAACCTCTTGCATACAACGGGAAGAAGAGACACTTGCTCCAACAATAGATAGAACACAGAGCCAGATGTCTCCCATGTCACTGTCATCTCCTCCTTACACACTAATCTCCCAGCAGGGGTTGGAGGAGGCTGTTATTCTGGCAGTTTCCTGCAGTTTGATGCTTGTGTTTCTAATCACTATTCTTACTTGCTGGCATCCCTTTGGTATATTAACAGTTTATTCCATGTGAATTTCATGTGACCTTGCATCCTGAAGCTGCTTAAAGGAAAGGTGGTTTTATTTCTCGGAAAACTAAAGCACTTCTTTCTCCTTCAGAGGAACTGAGGCAATGGCTTCATCAGCTGGGGGAGGCATCTAAAGCATAACAAAACTCTCTGTGGGAAAGAAAAAGAGCATTCAGTGAAATCTCTCACTGCTTGTATTTGAGGAATAAGGAGGAGTGACCAGGGTACAGGAGTGACCCAGCTCTGCAGAAGTTTATTTCTTCTGCTGGTTAGAAAATTAGGGTCTAGTAATTGGCTCTTTTCATTAGATGGCTGTGTGACCTTAGAGAAGTTACCTGACCTCACTACAGGTGAAGTGTAATCTGTAAAACAAAGGAGGTGGCTGGTTGTATGCTTGTCAAGAACAGGTTTAAATCCCCAGAGTACAATTCTCAGAGCATCTGGCTGGGAATGTAGCTCCAATACTTTCACTTAAAAAAAAATACAGATACACCCTGAGTAGAACTCAAGTTTCCATGAACCTTTAGAATAAACCATGAGACTCACTGGGTGCTTGGTGAGCTGGTGCAGGCCTTTTCTCCATTTCCAAACTATGACTTTCTCCTCTTCTAACATTAGAGGGGCTTGATAGAAAAGTATGAGAAACAACAAGATCACTCATTTGTTACGACATTGAATCAAGTCTATGAATCAAAAGACAATCAAATAGCCAAATTCTCACTCTGGGAAGGGTAAATAAATACAACCACTTTCAAATACTGTTCAGCAGTTTCTTATAAAGTCAACCATGCATTTGCCTATAACCCACCAATTCTCTCTCCTTGTTACCCAAAGGAAATGAAAACATATGCCCACACAAACACTTGTACATGAATGTTTAAATAGCCAAAGCCTAGAAACAACCGAAATGTCCATCAGCAGGAAAATGGATAGGCTACAGTATATCCCAACAATGAATATTCCTCAGCAATAAAAGCATGACACTAATAATGTATGCAACAACTTGAATGCTATGGACTGAATGTTGGTGTCCCTAAAAGTTCTTATGTTGAAATCCTAGTACCCAATGTGATGGTACTTGGAAATGGGACATGTGAGAGATAACTAGGTCCCGAGGGTGAAGCCCCCAATAGAATTAGTGCCCTTGCTGGAGAGACATCAGAAAGAGCATTGCTTCCCCTCTCTGCCTATATGAGGACACACAGCAAGAAGATGGCCAGCTACAAGGAGGAAGAGGGCTCTCACCAGAACTCACCATGCTGGCACCTTGATCTCAGGCTTTCAGCTTCCAGAACTGTGAGAAATAAATGTCGTTGTTCTAGGCATCCAGTCTATGGTATTTTTGCATAGCAGCCCAAACTGACTGAGACAATGGGTGAATCTCGAATCATTATGTTAAGTGAAAGAAACAAAATACAAAGAGTATCTTTCCATTCATGTGAAATTGCAAAAAGGGCCCATACAAAGCTATGGTGATAGAAATCAGAATGGGGTTGCCCGATGTGAAGTTATTGACTGGAAAAGGGGCACAAGTAAACTTTGGGGGGTGGATGTATCCAACAAGTGTATATGACAATTATAAATATCTAGGCACCCAACACAGAGGAGCAGCAAGATACACAAGCCAACTCTTAACCAGAATAAAGAAACATATAGATAATAATATGTTAATAGTAGGGGACCTCAACACTCCACTCTCAGCAATAAGCAGATCACCTAAGCAGAAAATCAACAAAGAAACAAGAGCTTTGAATGCCGTACTGGACCAGATGGACCTTATGGATATATACAGAACACTACACCCCAGAACCACAGAATACTCATTCTTTTCAAATGCACATGGAACTTTCTCCAGAATAGACCATATACTGGGTCACAAAACAGGTCTCAACAGATGCCAAAAGCCTGAGATTATTCCCTGCATATTCTTAGACCACAATGTTTTGAAACCGGAACGCAATAACAAGGAAAAATTTGGAAGAAACTCAAACACTTGGAAACTAAGAACCATCCTGCTCAAGAATGATTGGGTAGACCAGGAAATTAAAAATCAGTTTAAACAATTTCTGGAGACCAATGAGAATGAAAACACATCAGTCCAAAACCTATGGGACACTGCAAAGGCAGTCCTAAGGGAAAATACATAGCCATCCAAGCGCACTCAAAAGAATAGAAAAATCTAAAATGCAGTTTTTATATTCTCACCTAAGAAGCTGGAGCTGGAACAGAAGAACAGGCCTAACTCATGCACAAGAAGGCAACTGATCAAGATTAGAGCAGATATCAATGAATTAGAAACCAGGAGCACAGTAGAGCAGACCAACAGAACTAGAAGCTGGTTCTTTGAAAGAATAAATAAGATCAATAAAGCCGGCAAGACTTATTCAAAAGAATAGAGAAAGGACCCAAATTAAAAATTATGAAAGGAAGGGGAGAGGTCACAACCAACACCAATGAAATAGGAAGGATCATTAGAAACTTTTATCAATAGCTTTATGCCAATAAATTAAACAACCTGGAAGAAATGGATGCCTTCCTGGAAACCTATAAACTACCAAGACTGAAACAGGAAAAAATTGATTATTTAAACAGACCGATTAATTATGAAGAGATTGAAGCAGTGATCAAAAACCTCCCCAAAAACAAGAGTCCAGGGCCTGACGGATTCCCTGGGGAATTCTACCAAACATTCAAAGAAGAAATAATACCTCAGAACAGAGAGATGGGTATTAAGGAGGGCACATATGGCATGGTGCACTGGGTGTTGTATGCAAGTAATGAATCATGGAACTTTACATTAAAAACTAGGGATGTACTGTATGGTGACTAACATAATAAAATAAAAAAAATTATTAAAAAAAGAAATAACACCTATTCTCCTGAAGTTTCAAAAAATAAAAACAGAAGGAAAACAACCAAACTCATTCTATGAGGCCAGCATTACCTTGATCCCCAAACCAGGCCAAGACCCCATCAAAAAGGAGAATTGCACACGGATATCCCTGATGAATATGGACACCAAAATTCTCAACAAGATCCTAGCTAATAGGATCCAACAGTACATTAAAAGGATTATCCATCTTGACCAATGGGATTCATCCCTGGGATGCAAGGGTGGTTCAACATTCGCAAATTGATCAGTGTGAAGGATCAGATCAGCAAGAAAAGAGTCAAGAACCATATGATCCTCTCAACTGATGCAGAAAAAGCATTTGACAAAATACAGCATCTTTCCTGATTAAAACCTTTCAGAGTGTAGGGATAGAGGGTACATTCCTCAATTTCATAAAAACGATCTATGAAAAGCCTACAGCGAATATCATTCTCAACGGGGAAAAGCTGCAAGTCTTTCCCTTAAGATCAGGAACACGACAAGGATGCCCACTTTCGCCATTATTATTCAACATAGTACTAGAAGTTCTTGCAACAGCAATCAGACAACAAAAAGGGATAAAAGGTATCCAAATCGGCAAAGAAGAAGTCAAACTGTCTCTCTTCGCAGATGACATGATACTCTATATGGAAAACCTAAAAGACTCCAACCCCAAACTACTAGAACTTATAGAGAAATTCAGTAATGTGGCGGGATACAAAATCAATGCTCAGAAATCAGTTGCATTTCTATACACAAACAATGAGACTGAAGAAAGAGAAATTAGGGAATCCATTCCAGGTACAACAGCACGAAAAATCACACGTTATCTCGGAATTAACTTAACCAGAGACGTAAAGGATCCATATTCTAGAAACTACAAATCACTCTTGAAGTACATTAAAGAAGACACAAAAAGATGGAAAAATATTCCATGCTCATGAATCGGAAGAATTAACATAGTTAAAATGTCCATGCTACCTACAGCAATCTACACTTTCAATGCCATCCTGATCAAAATACCAATGACATTTTTCAAAGAACTGGAACAAACAGCCCTTAAATTTGTGTGGAACCAGAAAAGGCCCCGAATCACCAAGGAACTGTTGAAAAGGAAAAACAAAGCTGGGGGCATCACATTGCCGGATTTCAAGCTGTACTACAAAGCTGTGATCACAAAGACAGCATGGTACTGGCACAAAAACAGACACATAGACCAATGGAACAGAACAGAGAACCTAGAAATGGACCCTTGGCTTTTTGGGCAACTAATCTTTGACAAAGCAGGAAAAAACATCCAGCGGGAAAAAGACAGTCTCTTCAATAAATGGTGCTGGGAAAATTGGACAGCTACATGCAAAAGAATGAAACTTGACCACTCTCTCACACCATATACAAAGATAAACTCCAAATGGATGAAAGACCTCGATGTGAGACAGGAATCCATCAAAATCATAGAGGAGAACATAGGCAACACCCTCTACGACATTGCCAAAGCAACCTTTTTCATGACATCTCCAAAGGCAAGAGAAACAAAAGAAAAAATGAATGTGTGGGACTTCATCAAGATCAAAAGCTTCTGCACAGCCAGAAACAGTCAAAAACTAAGAGGCAGCCCACGAATGGGAGAAGATATTTGCAAATGACACTACAGATAAAAGACTGGTATCCAAGATCTACAAAGAACTTCTCAACCTCAATACACATGAAACAAATAAACAAATCAAAAAATGGGCAGAAGATATGAACAGACATTTTTCCAAAGAAGACATACAAATGGCTAACAGACACATGAAAAACTGTTCAAAAGCATTAGCCATCAGGGAAATTCAATTCAAACCCACACTGAGATACCACCTTACGACAGTTAGAATGGCAAAAATTGACAAGGCAAGAAACAACAATTGCTGGAGAGGATGTGGAGAGAGGGGATCCCTCTTACACTGTTGGTGGGAATGCAGGCTGGTATAGCCACTCTGGAAAACAGTGTGGAGGTCCCTTAAAAAGTTAAAAATTGAGCTATCCTATGACCCAGCCATTGCACTACTGGGTATTTACCCCAAAGATACAGATGTAGTGAAGAGAAGGGCCATATGCACCCCAATGTTCATAGCAGCATTGTCCACAATAGCTAAATCGTGGAAGGAGCCGAGATGCCCTTCAACAGATGACTGGATTAAGAAGATGCGGTCCAGGGGCGCCTGGGCATAAGCTTGGCGTGCTCTGCCTTCGCTCAGGGCGTGATCCCGGCGTTATGGGATCGAGCCCCACATTAGGCTCCTCTGCTATGAGCCTGCTTCTTCCTCTCCCACTCCCCTGCTTGTGTTCCTCTCCGCTGGCTGTCTCTATCTCTGTTGAATAAATAAATTAAAAAAAAAAAAAGAAGATGTGGTCCATATATACAATCGAATATTACTCAGCCATCAGAAAGAACGATTACACAACATTTGCAGCAACACGGATGGGACTGGAGGAGATTATGCTAAGTGAAATAAGTCAAGCAGAGAAAGACAATTATCATATGGTTTCACTCATTTATGGAACATAAGAACTAGGAAGATGGGTAGGAGAAGGAAGGGAAGAATGAAGGGGGGAACAGAAGGGGGAATGAAGCATGAGAGACTGTGGGCTCTGGGAAACAAACTGAGGGCTTCAGACGGGAGGGAGGTGGGGGATTGAGATAGGCTGGTGATGGGTATTAAGGAGGGCACATATTGCATGCTGCACTGGGTGTTATATGCAAGTAATGAATCGTGGAACATTGCATCAAAAACTGGGGATGTACTGTATGGTGACTAATATTACAAAATAAAAAATTATTATAAAAAAGAGAAAGAAAGAAAGGAAAAATGGGGAAGGAAGGAAAGGAGGGATGGAGGAAGAAAAGAAAGAAAGAAAGAAAGAAAGAAAGAAAGAAAGAAAGAAAGAAAGAAAGAAAGAAAGAAAGAAAGAAGAAAGAGAAGAGAAAAGAAAGAAAGAAAGAAAGAAAGAAAGAAAGAAAGAAAGAAAGAAAGAAAGAAAGAAGAAAGGAAGGAAGAAACGGAAGAAAAAAACATCAAGCTCATCTGTGAAAGCCAAAGAAAGATTGAAGAACTTTCAGATTAAAGGAGACTAAAGAGATACAGCAGTTACACACAATGCATTATCCTGGATGGAACCTAAATCAGAACATGTTTCTTTTTATATAAAGCATACTATTGAAAATTGAGAAATTTGAATAAGATCTGCAGATTATCTAACAGTATTATATCCACATTAATTGCCTGATTTGGAGAATTTTACTGTGGTTATGTAAAAGGATTTTCTTGTTTTTTAGGAAATGTGTACCGATGTATTGGGGCAGAGGGAAAGAGAGAGGAACTCGGAAAGAGAGAATGATAAAGCAAATAAGACAAATGTTAACATTTGGGATAAAAGGATTTTTTTGTACTATTCGTGGGGCATTGGGCCTTTAAGAGTGAACATGGCAGGATCCTCAGTCCTGCTGGGGAACCTCCGAGAGTCTGTGAAGAACATGCCTCAAACTTGTTTCACTGACAGGAAGAAGCAGGGGTATTAATCCACTAACATTTGCTCTTTGGTTGAGGGTTGCTTCTGGGCATTAACTCCTAACACTTCAGTCTGCCCT